>NW_026623955.1:17748-84830 GCF_030028575.1 Malurus melanocephalus
AAAAAAACAAAAAAAAAAACCAAAAAAAAAAAGCAAATAATTTCTCTGTCGTTTAAATTATCTGGCTCACAGCAAGATCCAGCCAGCACAGAGATGGACTATTGGTGAGGGGCAGGGTATGGAAATCGAGGAAGTGGCAAACCTATGATCAGATCTGTTCTCAAGGAACCACAGTCTCACATTGTTACAGTATCAGACACGAATGACAGGACAGAAAATCTAGCGAAGATCTGGAGATATTTGGGGAATTATTCAGCAAGCAGCTCTTTATGGCTGTACGGCTCTTATCTCCCAGGTTACCCAGTCACTGCTGTACTGGCACCGAGCAAGCACAAGCAACTCGGCAGTAGCTCTCAGGGGCAAAGAAGCCACCTCTGCTGTGCACCAAAGCAGACCAAGCACAAATACAGCTGAGGCAAAAGTCCCTGGCTCCCCTATATTTCAGCACATTAGGCATTTAACTCCATAACAACATCCATGCTGCCTCTTCAAACTCAGCAGTCTTACCTAAAACTGAATTTCCAAATATCTTCCAGGAATATTCAGGAAATCTTGTCTTCAGTTGAGTAAGCAAGCCTTTGGAAAGCACTACCTTGAAGATTTTATCATTTGAAAGGAAGAAAATGAAACAGTTTGCATGGACTTAAGAATCAATAGGCTTAATAAAGTCGGCGTGTCTATTAAAACATGTAACTGGTAACATATATTTAATTTCATGGGTTTGCATGGATGTCTATCAAAACACATCTTTAGACTTATTTCATATCCTCGCAATATAACTCAAATGTGTGTTTTCCATGAACTAATTTATTCACAAATGCTTTTTTTTTATTTTCATAAGCAGATTTTTTAAAATTACTCATAGCCATAAAAAACTTCTGCATTTCCTATTTTCTGCACTAAGTTTTTGGGGCTTATTTTTGTATTTGCTGAATATGAGGGAAGACATACATTTTGCTCTGGCATATTCTTTGACACTGGCTATTTTTTCAGTTACTTTGATATTTTTAAGTTGCATGAGGTATTGCAGACAAAAAAAAAAAAAAAAAAAAAAAAAGAAAAAAGCCAAGCATTTCCAAACCATTTTTCCCTCAAGGTGGCAAAAAAACCCTTGAAGCTAAATCACAAAGGTTCAATTTTAACATAAATGTATAGCTGCCAATTTAATTCATACAAAATACCAACATTAGCATTTTTAAGAGCCAAATATATCCCAAGTTCAAAAAAGAAGAAATTTTGTTCAATTGACTAGTGCTAAATAATTAAGAAATTCTATAATATAACAAAAGTCTTTTAACTGCTGTATACATTCAGATGTATCTTTTGTTCATTATATCTAGACAGGATACAGGAAAACATGAGAAAGCTTGCCTACAGTATGGGTTTGTTGTTTTGTTTTGTTTTTTTTTTTAATTTAGAAGCTGAAAAATAAGAACATATACATTTACATACTCTTTTGTCAATAAAGGCAAAGTACACCATACCTTTTCCCAGTTACAAGAACTAGATTTTAAGAAAATAAAAAACCCAACCAAGTTTAATATTCTTGGAATTCTAATCTCTGGCAGTCATGGAGCAGCATGTGCAAGAACACTGGGAAAACTATGTAACAAGTAAGACAGTAACAAATCAATCAGGTTTAACTTGTTAAGTCACATTTAACATGGCAATTTTACATAATCAATTTTCAGATAATGGAAAACTAGGCAATAATGAATACGTCTTCTGTATTCTCTATGCTCAACTCCTTTATATCAATTGGATAAGAATGTTTTTTGCAAAACATAGGCTACATTCAGTTGGTTTTATACCAGCATGAAAGAAGAAAACAAGAAATAAAGAGGCTACAACTATGTTTGCATTGTCAGACAGCATTCAAAAACATGAAGTCTAAACCTACCATTTTAATAATTCTTTCCAAAGACAAAAATCCATGAATAACCAAAACATGTCAACATATTAATTAAATATTTCATAGCCAATGTAAAGTTATGCAGTGTTACATTTTATTTTTTATGGTATCACATTCAACACTGATATGCTCTGCAACAGATAATACATTCTGAATTTTTCTTTGTTTATTAACAAGCCCTTGTAATTAACTTCCTTTTAAATCATAAGTATGATACTATTTTAATTTCCCTCACATTCTCTACCCTATCATTTGGAATCACATTAAGCTGACTCTTAGCAGGCCACCTGGTGTAATTCTATGACATTGAAGGGAGCTGTTCTGGTATGCAGGAAACACTGACAGTCTTCCGTGCTGAAATCCATTTCTCTAACTGATGGCAGAACTGGGGGAAATTAATTTTTGCTATTCATAAATACCTGACAGGTTTAATGTAAATGTTTTGAAAAATACCTCAGCATATGCTGCACATACATTACATATGCAGCAGTGCACTGGAATATTGTATTTCCAACCCATTCGATTTCTAGATCACTACTGCTGAAACTGTTGTAATTTCCAAAATTACTTCCATGTTGTATTTTTTTCCATATACATATAGACAACAACAGAGGGCTCCATAAAGCATTTCAGTTGCTAAAACCAGTTACATTTAGGACAATCTGTTTGATAGAAATATTACAGAGAAATATGTACTGTAGCTAGACTGATAAATTAACAAGAAATGGGTTGCTTATGCATATGTGACCAGAGGGAATTCCCAGATGGAATTCTATTACAAACCTTCATCACCAAGAACATTTTCTTATGAAATACAGACTATTTCAGATTCCTACAGCCATATCAGCAGCCTTAATATTATTGCTAATTCCACCATCTCCATTCTCCTCTTTTAAGCTCTAGATGCAAAATACTGTTATTTACAAATACTGAATACAAGATACTGATTTTTTCCTAAAACTAAAGAAAATCGGGTTATTTTTTCATTATATAAACTTTCATATTAACTTGGTACAGCCAAAGGAATTTACCAAGTGTGAAAATTCATTACCTGGGAATCTTTGCAGGTATGCCTCTATGTCAGTGTCTGTTTTGAATTTGGACATGCCTGCTACCTGGTACCAAATAAAACAGTAGTAGAGCCCCAAAAAATGTGATATGTCACCATGATGAAGAAATTACTATCATACAAAAAAAGAAAAATATATTATATATTATTATATGCCAGCAAACAGAATTTATTATTGACAATCATAATCATAAATTTAATAATTTATTTCATTTTTAGCTGCAATTTAAGATGCCACAATATAATRTAATCCTGATTTTAATTGAAAACTCCATCTATATTGTGTTAGAAAAAAACTCACCCCATTTCTGTATTTTGCCTAAGTTCTGACTAATTGTTTATTAGGATAGGATAGGATATATTCCAAATCCTGGAACAACACGTAGTGGTACAACTACAGAAAAATTGGAAGACAAGAATACAAAGATAAAAAAACATATTTTGATTGACCAGAAAGAAAAGTCCTACAAGAAAAATTAAGTATAATTTTACAGAATAATTTCTCAGTGTAATAATGTCTAGTACATGCAATATTTTAAAATCTACTTTAGTAGTCTATTTAAAAGACTATCATCCAGTAGTCTTACAATATTAAAGTCTGACAAAAATATGAGACTTAATTTTTCATCACATTAATGTTGTGAACACTCTTCTTTTACAAGGGAAGTTATAAAAGTTATAAAATTCCAAGAGGGAAAACCATAAAACACTTCAGAATTCAAAGAAAATTCTGGATTATTTCCTGAGTGCTCTATATGGAATAATAAACACCATGTCTTCTGGAGATGAAGAAGGTACTTTCCTTAGATCAAATGAAAATGCTATTACACCTGTAAATCAATGTATATTTATGTTAAGTTAGTATAACTCAAGTAACTGAAGTACAATTTTGGAAAAGAGTTTTTAGGGAAAAACAACACAGCTTTCCTTCGGTGCAATTTAAAGCTGTGTTTGCAGTGAGAGATGAAATAATGCTTCACTCCCTCCTCAGCAGCTTTGTGATACTTGCAGGTGGTTGTCAGACAGAGACAGTCTAAAGACAGTTCAGTTGCTGGTGATAGCAACCTGTGTAAGTGGCTTAATAAGTCTGTGTTACATGGAATAAAGTTTGAGTAGCCCAAAGCCAAATGCTATCCTATAATACAATTCATGCAAGTTTATAACTACTAAAACATAAGTATACACATTTTAATACAGTTTTTCTCCGTTTCACTTGCAAAAACACAAATCCCAATAAATTTGAACTCTAAATATTCAAATATTTCAAATTATGTTAGAGCAACCAACTTTCTTGTATCATATTTGTTCCACAAAGCTTAGAGAATTTTATTCTAAAGCAATTAAATGAGGTCATGGAGAATCAGTCCAAACTTATCTTCAACAGAATTGCAACCAAGGCTGAAATTTTCACTTGTCTTTATCATTGGAAAATATGAAGTTATTGGCCAGGTGAAAGGAGGCATAACCTGGCTTCCCACAAAGGCGTTTGTCCTGAGCCATTAGTGCAAAATTGCCCTCTTGCCTCTGGTGTATTAGGAGGTGCAGTGTGTCTCAGGAAATTAGGAGCTGTCATGCCTGCACACTAACTCCAGTCAGAGTGGGCAGAGGCAAATGCCTAGCCATTCCAGGAAAACCTTGCTATTTGCAGGTTTTACTAAAATCTCTCTCCTACACAGAAAAAGAGGACAAGCTAGAATATCCCAGCAGGCCCCATTTTCAGGAATTTGAATACCTGTGGTAAACTCTGTAGGAAAACAAGGTGAAAAAATGCTATCTTGTTCAGTAGAGCACAGTGTGGAAGTGCAGCACCAGGAGTCAAACTCGCACACACATTTCTGATTTTCGCTAAGGAAAATTCATCTTCAGCAAGGGAACATATTTTCACAACCATGTAAATGAGATAGTGAACTGTTTTTATTTATGATTTTGTATTAGTTTCGTAAGTATTCAAACATTTTATTGATTACTCTTGAAGAAGAAAATTACCGAAGAACTGCACAACTGTCATTAAGGCAGGTGAGCATTATTAGCTCTACTCTGTAGGACAGTTAATGGAACTATACAAATGATCACCAAAAAAAGGAAAAGCTACTTTTTTAGGATTTTTTTTTTCATTTCTAAGTCAACTTTTTCTTTTTTTCTGCATTTAAACATTTTATCTCAACTAGTGCTATTGGCCAATAACCCAGTTCAATGCACTAAACCTGCAGACTAAATATTTAATTGTCTATCAGTTATATCCACTGGGTTCTCTGATCCAGATTAGTAACATTTATAAGCTTTCAGCCAGTTGTTTTAAACTACAGATGACTTAATTATTCAAACTATGTAATACCTTTATAATTTTTTCATACACCTTCATGTTACACTACCAATAAAATTAAGACACATAGCAAAATATAACTCAGTTGTATACRAAAATATTCAAACCAATAATAAAAGTTCATCYTAAATGAAAGAAAAATGCCAGAAACAGTGCATTTTCCCAAATACTCTCCATCACTACTTACATCCCCATTCAGTGTTCTACACAGTAAAACCTCTCTGTTTTTTGCACTACCAAGTGTTCAAAGACTACATCCCCATTCACAAGGTTTCTGTATAAACTTACTGGGTMCTTTTCATCTGAGCATATTGGAGGTAGTTAAGGGTTATACATCAGAAATTAAACAACCCAATAGGACAGCTGACGATACATGTCCTTACATTTCATTATCCTGTGTTAGTGTTAAAAGATACAAATCAAAGCAAATCCACATGCTACTGAGGTCTATCCAGTTATGAAAAGGGACCTCACTGTGKTTTTTTAAGATTGTTTCAAACACAAGCTCATCAATGTTAGTAATGTTTATAATTAAAGCACTTGTGGAGAACCAGATTCCTGATATCCTAACAGTCATTCTTGAAACAACCTTTAATAACTATAATGTATTTTTCAAGAAATAACCTTTAATAACTATAATGTATTTTTCAAGAATTTCTGAAAATAGCAGGATCATTTCTTCAAAGTACGTCATACAGTGACTATAAAGAAGACTTCTATACAACAAATTTTAAAAGAGCAATGCAAATAAATGAATGCCCTGACCAAGTCTGAGTGAAAAACATACACAAAAAGAAAAAAAAAAATTAAAATCACTGRTGGCACGTAGATAATAAAGAAAAAAAAATCTATTCTATTAAAATCATAACTTTATGTTATGCTATGTTCATGTATTAAGGCAAACATCATCTTCTCATTATCAAATTAATCTCATTAATTCTATTAACTCCTAGGCAAGCCATGAGATAAACCTTTCTTTTTTATTTGATTAAGGTATTCTAACAGAACACTGTTCTTCAGAAAATAGTGCTGAAATGAAGATGTCTGTTCTGCTTTTCCCACTGAATCAACCACGTGTAGAATCCTGGTGCTCAGACAAGAGATAAGACAGCAACATCATTGCTTTACCCAGATATCATCCAATGGCGCACTGAGCAACCACCACACTTTTCTCATGAGCTTTCACCTCAAAACTGATTTCAGCCCTTCCTCACACATCTAAGACTGGAYGGAGTTGTGCCTGTTTGTACTTCTAATGATGCTCTATCCCAAATTTTCTTTGGAAGCTCCTTTCTCTTAAGAGACAGAGCATCCTCCAACAGGCTTTTATCAAACAAGCTAACTTATCTTCAGACAAGATGAAATGCCCTTGCATACATCATAGATGGTGAAAGTAAAAAAAAAAAAAAAGCTTATGAACTCATTCTAAACTTTCATGGAAAATTAYTACCCACCCAGGGAGGATCTGAGTTTGGGGTAGGCAGTCCAAGACCTTAATGACATGAAGTTTCAAAATAGCAATGGACCACATGAAATACCTTAGGGCATATTGGAAACCATTTGATGGTAAAGAGACAAAACAATTGGTTGCACTAACACCAGAGTACAAGCTAGACAGGAATAATAAAGTAATAAAGTAATTGGACAAATTGTAACAAGAAAGCAAAACCTTTTTAACCTATCAGGCATTTGCCAAGAGATTGCAAAACCAGCAGACAACTATTATAGAAAAGCATTCGTAAGGGGAAACGAGTATATATGGAAAAACTATATGAAGAAGCTACAGAATACATGGGCAACACCAAGAGTAACACAACCCAAGGACTCACTGGTATTCACTCAGCAGTGCTAAAGGAATTCAGGAATCAAACAGTGGAATTCTGGTGTGTAACCCTTCACTTAAATTGTCTTTATATGTGWCTTTATATATTGTCTTTACAAGTGGACATTAGGGAAGAACTAGCCCACTCTCCTGCAAAGAGAAGTCCTGCCTCACAAACCTTGGAGACAAGAACCCTGGAAATAGGAGAATTTCAGTTTATATATTCCAGCTCCATTTTCAAAAGACATTTAATAGCTCTGAAATAAAAGCTGCAGTTCTCAAGTGTTATTAAGACACAAGACACAAAATGCAAAATGAAATATATTGTAATTTTGCGGAGTGATGGGAATTGAACACAATACTTCAAGAGTCTGTCCCAGGACACTGGAAAAGTTGTTGGAAATGCACGTGTAACCAGGTTACACATGGTAATAAATACAAYACCCAAGTGAAAATAGAGAGGACTGATGAAACTGATGAAATATTAATAGGACATAAAATGAAAGTCAAAAATACATCATAAAGTATTATATAAGCTCAGTAACTGGCTTTGGGTCACTCAGCATGTAATTCAGACTGATAACTTCAAATACTCTAGAATGAGGAATACTGGCCAAACATCAGCTCACATCCTTTTTTAATGGATATGTCTAACTTACTGCCTCTAAACTTTTTTTACAACGACCCAAGAGCAGGAATGCCAGTGGCAGTGATAGCCTTCAAGCATTGTATTTGTGGTGCAGTTAGACACAAGGGTAAAACAAAGCAAAATTSCATATCTGAACAGCTTATACATGGTAGTGTGACCAAGATCAAAATCATTTCCACAAATGATTTCCTGGCTAATTCATTTGCACTGTCCTAGCCCAAGCAATTATGTTAATACATCAACAGTAACAAAATGTTAACATTGTATTTTCAGCTATATATATATCTAACTACACAACCTAGATTTTGGTAATATGCAGTGCAAATAAACATCTGTTTGCCCAGTGAACTTCTGGTCAAATCCAGGTAGCGCAGTGTTTGGTGGACTGAGATACAGTAAAAAAATTTTTTAAATCCCCAAGAATTCCCAAATCTACAAGTAAAAAGAAAAGTATATGGACACAGTCCATACCTGTGTCCTAAGACTAATATGAAAAAAACTAGGATTTCAAACAAATAGAGAACAACYGGTGTAAGCAATTGAACGTTTACATTTTTATGACCTATTCTTGTTGTGCACAACACCTCTTGCTCATACTGCTGACATCCAGGAGTGAGCCCTAAGGGAGTTGTTCTAAGTGAGGATGTTGCATTGAAAAGGAATACAAACTGACAGAAAAATAACTCCAAATTGCTATAATATAACTGGTATCTCCTAACACACAAGCAAATGACATGCATTCAATGCAACACATTTCTTCTGATTTTGTAGTAAGCTAAAACATACTTAAGGTTTGTATAAAACATATGATAAAATACTACTTGTGTTAAAAATGAAATTAATAAAAAMGTTTAAAATCCTTGATTTTATTAATCAAATGCTGCTAGTTCTAAACCATGTCACTTGGCTTGTAAAAAAATATTGAAACTATTTGGGCTTTTTTATTGAAATAATGGATGAAAATATTAAAATTCTTTGTTTAGCACTTGTCTCTTCTTGGCACAGAATTGCACTGGAAAACTGTCACAATGGGATTTCACTACTCTACATATTCCTTGTTGTGGAATGTGATTCTCTACAAGGCAGCTGCTATAAGAGCCAGAGCCCATGCACCACATGACTCCACCAGTAGCTACACATTCTTTGCAAGGTAAAAATACTGCATAACTCCAAAGAACAGTAAAACTCTGCTCTCCAGTGCATGGGGAATGGTGGAAGAGTAGAGCAGTCCATCTCCAGGAAACCCTGYCATCAGCTCTGGGTGATTCACCTTTTGTTTCTATAGTTCCACCCTTCTTCTCTGAAGTGTTACAAAAATTACTGATCCCCTAAAAAAAGTCAAGTGCAACCTCAATGTTAATACAAATTGATTTTCCCTATCCRGCCAAGCACAGGCAGCAGCCAGATGACTGGAGAGCAGACACACCACAGTTCTCTGAAGGGAGAGCATGCAGGGCTAACACAGGACTGCAAACAGGACAACTACCTGAGACTAGGCAAGTGCATTTCTCAYCTGCAGGCAAGAGGACTAATGCCTCCCATTGACTACAAGGCCAATAAAGTTTTGATGTAGCAGTGGTCTTCAAAGTACATAACAGAACAGCATTTAGATCATTGGGAATATCAATGTATGGTGACACAGACASGAAATCTAGTTTTTCCTTCTTCTGGGCTTTCTCTAACAGAACTTACTGCTTCAAATTAGAGGCTCACTGAGTCTGTTTAAATCAATTTATTCCTGTTAGTCCATTTTGAGTTTCTGAAAACACTCCCAACGTGCTTGTGTGGGGCAACTGAATCAGAGAAAGTAGAAGCAGAGGCAGAGAAAGATAACCATCTTCTAGAAAAAAAAGAAAATACTCTAAGCACAAGGCGGGACGCAGCTGAGGTTTACCCAGTGTAAATAACATTTATTTTGTAAGAGTAGCATCAAGAGACATGATCTTTCAGCAGCGAGTGCATGGTTTTTGCCTGAGGGAAGCGAGTAGTTCATTTGATTCCAGGCTTGTGACCGGTCCTGTCAATAGAACTTCTGCCTCCTCCAATTTCATAATTTAATTCTCTCCCAAATTTAACCCCAGAGGATTCTGTCACAGTGAAATTCACTTCAGTGACTCAGTGGAATAATAGGACTTTTACAGGCAAGCATCTTCAGCCACAACTAAATCTTCAACCAATCATCACTGCTTTCTATCTCATATTTGCCYGACAATCAGGAAAAGAATGCCATACATGCTCTGGAAACACACATTGAGTGCTCKGAAATCATTCACAGTTACTGCATTCAGAAACAAAAAGCCTATTTACTGAATCACCAGCAATACAGCAAYTGCATCCACTGGAACTTTGCTGGACCATTACCCTAAGGAAGAGATTCTTGATAATTTTAACAGCATAGGTACTCCTACTGCAGTTCATGTGCGTGRATTTTTAGCACCTATGCTTGCACCACAAATCATTTACACATAGCTCATCTGAAAGCCTAGAACCACAATCTGTTTTGCACTCTCTTTAGAGAAATGACATCTCAGATGCTGAAAATTTCTCAGCGAATTATACCCTTGAGCAGCTGAGCAGAACTCAAGATTTGCAGTGATTAACCCAAGAGTACACATGACACTTATTGTAGGCACAGGCTGGTGAACTACGAATAAAATAATTTGGGATTAGGGAAGTTCATATCATGGGAACTACAGTAGGCAAAATGGAATGAAAAATTAAAGAAAGGTTATGAGAAGGTCTGTCAAAATAGTATTGCACATGCACAAGCTGGCCAGTAGCAAAAAGGTGAAATACAGAGAAAAGAATCAGATTGCAACCTGGAAACAAAAGAGAAGATACAGAGGAAAGAAAACATCTTTTTTTTCAGAGCCTGATGATTTGTTGCATGTTTAACAACAAAGGAATTAACTCCTCTGCAACCTAAGCAAACCCACAACTTCCAGAAAACCGCCAATCTAAACTTTACAGATCCTATGATCATTCTATAATCAGCAATATCTACACATGCACCTCTTTGAAACTGGGCATTCTTCAAAATAAATTATTCAAAATAAAGCAAAAGGTCTAGCCACAAGTCATCACTAAATTTTCTTAGGTGATTTAATCCAGGTAAAGAGAATTTACATCCAAAGAAGATGCTTCTTTGAGAACACATTCCTTCTTTCATTAAGCTATGAAGTGTCATCTTTCTTACCACAAAAAGAAAATTTCAGTGAAGTTACACTCTTCCTTGTCCTGTGTGATACTTGTTGAAAATTACTTGGAAAAATAATTTTAAAATAAAAATTTAAAACTGAAAGCAGATTACGTCTTCCAAATTTTCCCCGTATTAAACTGCAAACGTTGACACAGTAAGAGAGCAATTTTCCCTACAACAGCATCAAAAGTCACAGCTTCTTCGCTATACTTCTTGCAATGTCCCAAATTTTAATCACAAATGATTGAAACATGTAAAATATGTCAATAAAATTACAGCATATGGAAGAAAACTCACACTGACAACTGATAAAACCCATTTACCAGCAGGAAAACATTTTTCACCAAGAGAAAAACACACCTCTCCTCAGTCGTGATTATTAATGAACTCATGTACATTACCTTGGAAAAAGAGACCAAGATATAAAATTAGTAACTTTCCTGGATAATAGAAATWACAAATCTTGTAAAGATGTTGATTTTATACTACTGTCTTATATCTGACTTCCTTCCACTCCCTCAGCGTTTCAGAGTCAAAATTACCAGTCTATCTCTGTATCCCARAGATCTAATGAGCTGATCAGCTTGTGAGGTTCCACTTCCCATTTTTACTTCTTCCTTTCAGATTACCTCTCTGATTTACATAAGTACATTCATTTCAGAGTAACCATTTATTCTATTTGTATCTGTTTGAATTGTGCTGCTGCTTCTTTTCSAGGAGATGACTTGTGCTCCTAAAAGTTTGCTCATTTCTTCCAAATGTATCACATAAGGTGCCAAGTGAAAGAGRGAGTTGTTCTGACTGGAATAGACAACGGCAAGAGGCCATTCAGTACCTACAAGGTTATTATCAGGAAGATGGAGCCAGGTTCTTTACAGCAGTGCATGGCAGGAAGGCAAAAGGCAATTGATACAAATTGAAACTGGAACTGCTTCAAATGGAAGGGAAGAAAAAGCTTTCTCATCATGAGGACAGTCAAGCATGAACCAAGTTGCCCTGAGAAGCTGTGTAGTCTTTATCCTTGARGGTTTTCAAGACCAGACAGGATAAAGCCAAGAGTAACTTGTTGGGGTCTACATAGCAAGACCTTGCTTTGAAAAAGTAGTTGTGCTTTTATGTCCCATTAAATTTCTATAAAATAAAATATATGTATAAAAAACAGTTATTGTTTCTTGACTATTGGGTATGCAACTTAAAAGCCCCTAATTTCTAGGTATGCAGAAACAATGAACACAGTGGCACACAACTGAGCATAAACTGATGTTAAAGAGAGCATGGAGTGGTGGACAGCTGGTCTAACAAGKTACTTAGGAATTTAATCTCTGTCTCCCTAAGTTTCAAAGATTTAAAAGAAAGAACAACAAAAATACTGTGAAATAAATGAATGCAATTTTAGAAGTATTCAGGAGACTAATTGTAAAAAACCCATTTGAAATTAACAATTCTATTTACAGAGGAGAGCCTGAATAACTATCAATAAACAAAGCATGAGTCTTTGCTCCAGAAATTAGTATTTTATCAAGTGTTTTGCTTCATAAGCAAAACATGTCAAAACAAAGAAAACAAAGCAATAATAATGCTTCATGATTCAAGAAAAGCTAAAAAGTGAATACCATAAAACTAGATCAATAGAAGCTATCACAACATTCCAAGCTGCAAAAAATAGTCACAGCACAGTATTCCATTTGGTACAGACAAAGCAAACAAAAACTCAGAGCATTTCCTGCATGCTTAAAGTGCAAAAGTAAGCCACCACTGTACTTCTAAAATTATATTGAGGATAGAAAATTAGAGATGAAAAAACTACAATTATTAAGCTTGATCCTCAAATATAATACACAATAATTTCCTTGGAGTACTAGTTTAACAAGCTATTTTGGGTCTGCATTTTTTACAAGGCAATTCTGAAAAAGATTAGACTATAGAGTGAATAGTTGAAGGGTTATTAACCCCAAAGAGAATTTACTCTAAATACCCTTTAACAGTATGTAGATCACTATTCCAGTTCAGGCAGACATCACAAGTACACTCTTGTGTACATGGCTTTTGAGGGATAAGAGTGGATAAGCTACTTCACCTCAGGCTGGAGGAAAGGAAAGTAGACAGTCACTCTTCCAAACCAATTTACATCCTAAAACGGCCAAGAGAACAGTTTTGCTCGCACTCAGAGATTTAACACAGACTAAAAATTAAGATGTCACAGTGTTTATCTTCYAGTTTTTGGCAATGTTATGTAAGGTCTCAAGCTTGAGCACCATCTTTAATTGCAGTATCAACATTAAATTATAAAATCATATAGCAAAGGGCAGTCCTTGCTAGAGAGTTTAGAGTTTAACATTCAAAATGAGAGGTGAGAGATAAAGGAATACAACTGCCAAAGAGATTAAAAATGGAGCACAACAAAAAKAGGAAAGTGCTCATATTAAACTGGTCTAACACAAATAGAAGTYATACTGTCAACCTCTTTGGCCTCTGGATCTGCCTGCTGGTGACGTAAGGTTACAAAAGCATGCAACAGCAGAGCCAAGAAATATAGTCCAGTCTTCAGAGCTGCAAGTTAATATCACACTCAGAGACCTAGCATCCCAGCTAACTTGCCTCCTGGAAAATGTTTGGAGTCAGGGGAAAGCAATCTGCAGAAAATATTTACTGTCCAACCCAAAGACACTACCTTAAAGGAGAGCAAATATTGATAAAGCATCCCTTCTAGGTTTGTGTATCGTGAGACAAATCAATTACTTGGAGCTACTTCAGACTTAAGAGACCTTCCTCAGGAGACAACTACATCAGACAAAGCAGTGAATATTCTTAATTTTGCAAACAGTAGTTTTACTTCTGTTGAGTCACACAGCAGGGTTCTTTTTTCACAAGTTTATTTATGTTTACTTTATACAGAACTACTAGCCCTGGAGTCACTTGATTTCCCATGCCATATTGTAGAATTTTACACTTACTTACAGATATCTGATGTTTCATTAGAAAGACTTCACTAATTTTAAAAATAGTACCTACTTCATGGCAACGACTTATCAAGGTCAACTCAAATCAATAGTTTTAATATTTTAACATGGATAATGCTACATCTAACTCGCAGCATTTTTCATTCTAACATATGTTTAAAACATTCTTCTGCTTTYAATGACAATGGAATTACCAACTTTTCTAGCTGTTATCAGCTGTTCTCTACTTACAAAAGACAGGCTTCTAAACAAGAAAATTATTGCTGTGCTGTAATAAAAAAAAAGGGAAAATAATTAGTGGAAGTCAGATTCATAAGAGGACTCATCATAGCATGGATTTGTATAGTCATTGAGGAACCACCAACTGAAAGGGAGATACATTTGACCTTAATCTACTGCACAACACTCTTCACCTGTCAGAAATTTTCCAACATCTAGTATGGACACTACAGGAAAAGACATGCATATGAAAACTAAAGCTTGCTACAGCAATAAAATACAATACATTAATAAACAAATATGCTGTGCAATATTTAGCTGCTCAAAGCTTTACTGAAGTCAAGACAATTATGTTTGTTGCCAGCATCAATATGCAGGTTCTACACTAATTTATGTTGCCCTGGTCTTTCATGTAACTTATTATGATGTTAATTAATGAAAAAAGGGCTATACAACACATTTTCCCTGGGAACATGCTAATTGAACCTTATCTTTCATAACACTAGTTACCATACCATGTGCTTCTACTTCCTGTGATACAGTCACAGCCCTCCCAGTGCCATCTTCCTAACGAGAACATGCCTGGGGACTGTGCCCATTGCTAAACCCAACTTTGTTCAGGAAAATTAGAAGGTAGCAAAGAAAATCCCCACATGAATATAACTACATATATGAAAAACCCATGATTAACATGATAAAGTGGCATCATGACAGATTTTAAGGGAAAAGCACATCTCAATATGCTAGAACTCTTTAGGTAGTTTAGCAAGGATGCATAAAAGAAAAATGATAKACCTATCTGGGCTGTTAATGCTACATAAATAAAGTTTAAAAGATAAATTCAAATATTAATTTAATCACAGCAAGCATTGAAGAAAATCACTAGGAAGAGTATAATAGACAAAATTCATGTAAGAACTTACGATTTCAAATTATATAGAACCAATTCCAGGAACACAATATAGGAGASGGAATTATATCGAATCATCTGTTTTATAATGTGTAAGATAAAATACAACCATTTTCCCAATTATTATTGCCATAGATTTGTTCATTCTATAGAAGACAGAAGAAACATCACATGTTTACAAGGAGCAGATTGGTTCAGATCAGACATAACTGGGGAAAACTTCAAAAAATCCCAAAAGAATCCAACAACAAAAAAATCCAAACAACCCATGTTGTCACAAACATACTCATTTAGACATATTCAATACTATCCCTGTTAAAACAAGTTGTGTTGAGATACACACAGATATACAATGTAATTACATTAACATTGGAATTGTCAGGAAAAAAATTCTTCTTGTATATAACTCTGTAAAAATACCTACTTAACACAAAACAGTGGTCAACAGAACAAACGGAATGTTACTTTTTACTAACAGTAATCTATAATATAGTAGATTTTCAATTACTTGCTCTACTTAAACCCACACTACTGATAGGAAAGCTCCACAAGGACAATGTAAAATTTTAAGTGAAAAGGAGTGGGATCTGAACCAGAGCTGTTTAAAGCATTTTCACTTCATCTGGAAAGGAAAAAAAACCCACAAAATTGATGCATATAAAGCAACCGGGAAAATATGTAGGTTTGCTTGGGCATCTTAAATTTGAAAAATTATRAGAGAAATTGAGAAAAACAAAAACAATAAAAGTGTCTCAAAATAAAATAAATGGGAAACTATTTTGAAATAAGTTAACAATATATTTTTAGGATGCAAAATAGAATTTTTTACAAAATTATACATCTACATCATACGTATGGGTCCATACTGAATAAAACCATAGAACAGCATAAACATGTTTATATTTCCTTTTGGACATTTCCAAAGTATCAGCCACTAACTTAACCAACGTCAGTTTGCAATGAGCACTACAAAACATTCCTTTCAGAACCTGCTGTGTTGCAAGAGAAAGAAGGAAAGAGTACAGSTGACCAGCACTCACTGGAATTCTGCAAGGCAGATTCTCAGGCATCCCAGGACCTGTCCGTGATACACAGCACCTGGGGGTGCTGCTGCCATGTCCTAGTAATTGCAGTTTAAAGGACTGAAGAAACACAAGACGCTTGGGAAAATTATTATTTCTTCCTGTGGTCACAGACATTGTCTCAGCATTGTGAGAAAGAAGCACTAATGTAAGAATTGTAAGATTGCAAGAATTTATCATGTGAGTAAGGTGCATGCAAGTGGGCTATTTATAGGGATTTCACTTTTACACTACTTTATTACCAATCTGCAGTTCAGAAACATAATTAAATAGAAGCCATGTAAAACAAACATGGAAAACTACTCTATTGCCTAATTCATGATTAAATGAGTTAGATGAAGAAAGCCCTGCCACTGGATGTGCAAATAAATAGAGCAAGTATTTAGACAGTTTATGGAAGATACAGCAATCAAACTATTAAAAATCATAACACAGGCACTATCTTAAACTGAAGAAGYTGCTAAACCAGATTCACAGAAGCCAGGAGAATACCTCAGAGACACAGCACTCGGTACCTTTTCCCCTTCCTGAAGAATCACCAATAATCACTCCAGATAATGAGTTCCTTTCAGACCTTTGATCTCATACAGTACTGTACTTCCACTGGTCACTGTCCAAACCCCAAGAAGATACAGGTCTGCATTACAGGCAGTAATAGGTATATAGCATCAACTATAAAGGGATAGGGAGAGGAAAAAAAATCCATWAATTTGATAGTGAACATATATTCTTCCAAATAAACATCCTAAATTTATTCCTTAGTCTCATTACRCTAATTTCTTGTAAGAAGAACAAAAAGAAAAGATCATGCAGGAGACATCCCCTCTGGGTCACATTGTGGAAGAAGCTGTATGAGGACAGGAAGGAGAATTTATTCTCTCATATAGAACTGTGTTACTATCAGAAACAAGATACACAGTTCAGATCAGAGTAACTGATACTCATACCCCTTTGCTGATGACCTTGTCCACCATTCTATTTCCACCAGTGTTCTATGCAACCTAATAATTCACATCAGTTCTCTTGCAATAAAAGCATCTTTGGCACATAAGTTCAATGACAATAATGAGGGATGCCTGAAACCCATGAAAAGTGTTGACAGTGAAAAAGAAGGGACAGGGAGGAAGGACTGAAACAAAAGTAAGGGAAAGTTGCAAAATTAACTTTCAGTGATATTCCAAATAGCACTTTCTGCATTCTTGCAATGTGCTTGAAAATTTTCCAGGATTTATACATTAAAAGTATATCAAATGCAATCATAATGCTCAGATCTAATTATGTAACATCCCTGCACCAGCATCCACTCTAGATGTGGATTAAATCCATCCTAGCTCCACAGTAGATGTGCATTAAATGCACTGTAATAGGAACACAGGGTTCCAAACCAGGAACATAGTGTTCCTTGAACAACATCAAATCACACCTCTGGTGAGGGCATTTCATGCAACAGCCCAAACTAAAATTAATCTGAGGAAGAACCCCTAACCTAGACTGCTACAGTGCAAGCATGTAAGCCTTACCACTAACTGCTTTGATCTAATGATCTGCTTCCACTTGCCAAAATACTTGCTTCCCCTGACATAAGCTTAATGTTCATCACATTCCAAAATGCTCTGTAGATTTCCAGTCATGTGCTCTAGTTCTCAAAACTAAAACTGTCCTATGTGCAGAGAAGCGAGTGATTGACATTCACATAAAGAACAAAGTACACAGCAACAACTATTTTGTTTCCTGTCACTGATTACACTGAAGAATTAAAAGAAAAATAAATCAAA
The DNA here is from genome assembly GCF_030028575.1 of Malurus melanocephalus. NCBI lineage: Eukaryota > Metazoa > Chordata > Aves > Passeriformes > Maluridae > Malurus > Malurus melanocephalus. The sequence continues at coordinate 35,669 of NW_026623955.1, forward strand.
TTTTTGTGGGAAATTTGGAATCAATGTGCTATTAACATAACATTGTTTATTTGGGTAATTATTGGATATTGTTTAGCAAAGAACAATTTACAAAATGAAGAAGAAAATATAAMAAATAATCAATGAAAATTAAGTAAATATCCCTAAAATATTGCTAGTTAGTCATTGTCAACATGGAAGAAAAGCTGTGCAGCAATTAATTAATGTTTTGAGTATTTGGAGAGTTTTATTCACCATTTCATACATTTCAAATTGTACCATTCCTTTGTGTCTCAGTAAGAAGAATGCTGTGTATGCACAGCTACAGTTTGTAAAAAGACAAAAACCATGGAGAGGTCCTGATCTGGCTCACCTGATTCACGCAGCAGGCTCATGAAGTCTGACAAACAAAGCTACTGCCACAAATATGTCAAACAAGATCTGACTAATAAATTGCTTAATGCTGTCTSATTCTGTAAAACATTTTTCAGAGGCTTTAAGGACCATTTCAAAACTATATATTAATTCCATCCCTGATTGATGAATGATTCTATTTAGAAAGTTAACTGAAAATAGTTGAACTTCAAAGGCCATATGAAATCATTTATTATCTCACTTGTGATTTAGAAATACACCAGCTGAAMGACTCATACAGCTGAAATGCATACAGTAATAAGCAGTACTTCCTTATTGAAAACCCTACTTTTTTCTAAAGACAAAAAAAATCCTTTCTAGACTAAGCATAGGACTATCAAACAACAAAACAAAGCCCAGAATCTATAGTTACTTTTTAAGCTGTTAATTTTACTACTTTTTAAACACAGTAAAACTGTCAAACATAGAACAAAAGAGATTTAATTTTACTTTCTTACCTGTAAAAGGGATTTAATGATATCTGTCTATGAARTTTTATCTTCCAGAGATATTGCACAAACTACTAAAACAGAGAGTTTTCCAACACAATATAGMACCTAYATGAAAGTATGTCCTAGAAAATAGGGGAAGGTTTTAACAGTGAAAAACACTACCTAGACAAATGTTCCATCTAGGAAGAATGCATTTAATATGTAAGAGTTTTGGCACAGTCACCCAGAAAAAAGGGATCCACACTGACACAGGAATTAACAGTTTTTAATTATTTTTCCATTSTCATAGTAGAAAGTACACTTCTAACTACCTTATTTGAAATACACAACGAGTAAGGTGATTCTGTTCTTTTCTTCTTAAAACAAGAGATGAGCTTCAATGATTTTTCAAAACAATCTGAACAAAATGGTTAAAATACCTACCATGATAAAAACATCAAGGAAAAAAAAAAAAAAACCCAACAAGTTTTCCAGCAGCACAGCATGGTATTTCTTGTGCTGTGGTACTTCTGGAGAGAAAAGATCAAATTCAATTCACCTGTCACTTACAGAAGGGGGGAGGTTAAGTTAAAAATGAAAACAGCATAACTACTTGCCCAATGGCATATACAAGAAAATATATTTACAAGCAGCACATATTAATTCAGTTGGGRTAATTTAACTAAGCTATTCTGTTTATGAAGTTCAAATGGCAAGCTTCTCTCCTTCACTCTAGAGAACAAAAATGATTCAATGAATATGCTACCTCAGTTCTGAGACATCTTCATGCAGAAAATTTGAAGTATAGCAATTATGTTAATAAAGATTGTACCAAATATACATTTAGTTTAGAAAAACAACCTGGTTTCAGCCAGGCTTCTCAAAAGCAAAGCAACATATTCTATGCACCATTAAATCTTCTGATTATCAGACAAAAGCTTACACAGTAACACAGAWTTTGCAATTCCAGCTCTGAAATTAGCAAGGCTGCTCTTTTTATTTTTTTTTTCTCAACTCCCATCAGGTGGTTCCCTCTGGCTGCTCAACTGCATTTCATAGCATGGCACTATAAAATTCCGGCTCCCTTAAACCCTAYCTAGGAACAATACTAAAAATATAAGTTACAGACAAAGAACTAGTCAAACCTTAAGAGCCAACTGAAAAAGTAAGTGGCATTTTTCTTCCTTATCACATTTCAAAGTGAGCAGCACATTTTCGTAGAAAGATCCCATTAGATGAGCTATGACAYCTTTATATTCTCGTACCTATAAATCATCCCATTGTTAACCTCCCAAACTGCAGTGACTGCTGCCACCTATGGGATCTCCCCAGGAGCGCTCAGGATTTCACTCGGCGGTTCCCCCTACCGGGGATGGAGGTCTGACAAACGTGCAGGCACTTTTGTTAACAGCAGGTGTCCCCACTTTTGCTGATGTTTTACCTCTAAGTCATCCCTTTAAAAGCATTTTCATGTTTCCTAAAATAAACTCCAACTTCTGCCTGGAGTCTAAGTAGTAGCAAGGTGATTTGAGATCGGAAATTGCTGCCCCTGAACTCTTAATTCAGTTCAATAAATGCAATTTTGCAGAAAAACAAAAATTCCCTTGCTGTTAGCGCAATGTTGTCTGCTGTGATGTATTAGTGGGCCCAGAGCCAAGCAAGTTTCCTTCTAAAGCATAAGTTGAAATAAATCCAAGAAACTTTTAAGTAGGATAAGATCAGCTTTGTTAAAGCAATATCAAACACACCAATGCTRCATCAGAATAAGCTTAAAAAGAAGGTGATGAATGAAAAACATTAAAATGCATTCAATTTGAAAGTCCCAAGTAATATCAGACTCAGTAATATATGCACAAACATATGGACATATCMCTGGAAAAGCACTAACATTTGCTGTTTAGCTTTTTCAAATCAATATATCTGACTTACTTAAAAAGCAAGCAATTGTGCAGAAAGTCAGTGCAGTTTTGTTCACTAAACAAGAAGACAAAAGTAAGTTTTCCTACCCTTTATGTACAAAAAAATAGCAATATCTAATTTTACAAATACGTCACCTTTTTCTCTTCAGCCTCTGCCCCCACTGTATTTAATCTCGGGGATGCAATTCATTTTGAATACATCAAGGCATTGTTCTTCAAAATCCAAGAGATGGGTATGGATAAAAAGTTATGGCACAGCAAAAGGGCAAATTTTAACTAGACATAATGTAATTAGAGGCCTAGGTGAAGTAACATAACAGCAAAGAGACTCTCATAACAGAGATTMACTCTGTCAAGTAGAACACATTATCAAAATAAATAAAATACTGGGCACAGCTCTCCAAAAGGAATAGCACTAATGGGGATATTAAAGCTAAGCAGACATTCAATAGCAGATACCACTCTACTATTGGGTTTGGTTAGAACAAATTAAAAACATAATATAAGAGCAAGGTCTTAAAACAGGGACATTATTAAAGTCAGAGTTTTTCAAAACATAGATGTATTTATTGAGGTTTGATATAGAAGTAATGATTATTCAAAACACTCAGTACCCAAAAGAAATTACAAGAGCAGGAAAGAAACATGAGAAAATACCTGAGAGACATTCCTAAGACATCAGTATCTCTTTGACTGAGCACAAACAATAGCACAATTTGTTCTCTACATATTACCTCCAGGGCTTAATGACAGTAGAGTTACAAGGAAACTGAAATATTGTAAAAAGACAGACATGAGTATATACTTGGCCATTCAACWCTGAGTACTAGAAACACTCAGCCTTTCTTTTGGTGTTGGGAAAAAGCTATCCTTCCATCTTGCTTTCCAATTTGTTTTTTTTTTTAATTAATTAATAAAAAAACTACGTTATTGCCACAAAAAACCAATCAATTCATTTTCTATGCTAATGCTTTTTCCCATCCTTTTGTCAGAAAACAAAACCCAGCCATATAATGACTGACTCTCCCCTGAATAGTTTAGAACACTAGACCTGTAAAAAAAATCAAAATTAACAGTCCCCACATGCCTTCTGCCCCAATGTAGCTTGATGTGGAGTCAGAACAGTGACTTCTTTTGCTGGTGGCAAGAGAAGTGGTGGAAATATMGTCAAGTTKGGCATTTGCAGAAATATGTGCAGGAGTTCCATTTGGGCACAGTTAGACCTTACATCTAATTACCTGTACTGTTAAATCGCACCAGATTTGAAGCTTTTCTCTACCTGCATCTGAGCAGGAAACGAACCTAGGTTAGCTGACTTTAGCAGGCCTTCTCCTTTCAAGGATATAAACTACTTTGAGATGTAGAGTAACCCAATCTAATGGTGGTTCACTGCCCTAAGAAGAGGTCTCTTTCTACCCTCCTCATTCCTGGTCCAAACAATACATTCTGACTACTACTTCTGCACTAGATTTGGTGATTCTGGGTTGTACATCAAGATCAATGGAAGGCTAATCCACAAAAAAAACAACCAAACAAAAAAAAAAAACAAGAAAACTCCTGCAACCTACATCCTCCTCTCCCACCAAAAACACCACACCAGTTTTTCCTTTAAATTARTATATTAACCAACTCCACAAGTTGTTTGGCCCAACATGAGACAGAAGACAGGAGCACAAGGCCAGCAAAGAGAGCAGGAGACTAGCAGGCTGCCAGATCAAGCACTGCATGAAGCTGATACAGTATATCATTTCAAGGGGGCTTACGATTCTTCTCTCTTCCACTAGGATAACATAATGGAACCCAGCCTGGCCTCTTCAACTTGCATTAAAACACACACACACCCTCCCAAAATAAAAAAAAAAATTAAGTTGGTCTAACACATCAATATTTTTAAAACTGAACAGGAAAGTTGGGCCACCACAGCCTGGTGTTCACTCTCCCATAGGTGCTCTGTTTAGTTTAGTTTTGTTTTAATTATCACTTGATTAATTCCCTYCCAGACTGTAAAAGAAACAAGCTGAAAACTCTGTTTTTAAATTTAATTTTCAAAGCAAAGGAAATCTGTTTTCCCAATCTGATGTCTATTTAGGCAGAGCAGAGAAATCTAGCAAATAAATCAAGGCTATTCTGCGAGTAATACCCATAATTTTACAGAAGCTCCTATTCACCTGTGCTTCAGGAACAGAGATTGCTTTAAAATATTATATTACTGTAGTAACTCATGGTTKGGACCTGTAATCTTGATGTCTCTATAATTTGGGAGTCCAAAAACCCATTCCAGATATTACTCAATCCAAACCAAGTGTTTTGTAAGAACAATCTCACAGCCTTAAAACCAGGTATTCCTACTGATTTGAAACACCTTTTCAGAATCATATGTGGACTAGGAAATTTCTTTCTCTTTAGAAACAGATGGTTATACTTAACTATAGAGGAAGTTTTCCTATTTCTGATAGCCCTGTATTAAGTCACCCAATCACATTCAGCCATTTTTTGTCCTCTTAGTTGTTTTGATCATCTAAATCCTTGTCATGCCTGCCTTGTCCTATGGGACATTTCTTATAGAGATCAGTGGGCTTACTATATTATCATCTCCAGCTTGGCTGCTCTCTATCTGCCTGTAACTGCTGCTACTAGGGGAAGTAGGTAAGGAATTGTGTTATTGCACTCTTGCTGCTGTAGGAGCAAGAGAAGAAAAGGAGAGATAAAGCACACATCAAAGAGATTACTACTGAAACCAAAGGGTCCTAAACTTGATTTGCATTGGTACCTAATCAGTAAGGGTGGAAAAGCTGCAAAAGCAGCATCTGACTGCTCCATTCTAGCTTGCTCATGATCAGGACAAGATTTGATTGTTCAGGTAATGCTCTCTATGTGGCTTACATATCACTAATCACACATAGCTCAAAACATGGAGAACTTGGCACTTAAGCATTCAGTAACATGATATGTCATGAACACTATAACCTATTATATTACTTCTATGCCCTCAAATGAATTATGATCGTTCATACCTATGAACTATTCATTATCTTCAGAGTTGTCTGATAATCTCTCAGTCACTATATCTTGCCTGTCTTGCTTTTATAGTCCAAGCAGTACAAACCTGGACCTCTTAAAATCAAACTTAATAATTCTTCAAAATTTTRCAACAGCCCTGCATATGTCCTAAAATCCTGCCATCTTGATACATTAAAACATCCCTTCATATTTTTTTGATTGAATGCAATACGAATCCAGTCTTCAAAAAACTGTAAGTGATTGTATTTTCCTTCCTGTTATACACCTCCTATAGCTATTGTAGTCTCTCACTTTTCTATTGAAATCATGTAATTAAATAATGTGAATATGATTACTTGACTTACTTTACAAGAACAGGTCATCACTAATAGTTTGATGTGATTATGAAGCCCTGTATCTTCAAAGGGACAAAACAATAAAAAAAATACAATACACAAAGTCAATTATTTCCTATAATCTCTCCATTTACTTAGGGACATTACACAAAGCACATTAAAAGTAAACCACATCTATTAACATACCACACAAAATTATTAAAAGACTAAATGGATTGAAAATGCACATTGTTAATATTAAACTSACATGCTGCAGGTCTCTTCAACTGACTATACAATATGAATAGCTTAATGATAATCACATTGGCCAAGATGTACATCATTTTAATTTTTTTTAATTCTTGACCTACCAAGAATTATTAAAACCCTGTACTTCCACTTCATGGCAACATAATTCTAGAAGCTTTTAGTGTCATAATTTTAAATGTACTTAATATAAATACAGTTAATACTTAATATAATACAGCTTTAAAACTGCATTTTATTTTGAAGGTAGACTACTACATTACAAGATCCAGGTACTGCAGATCTACTGCTCTATTTTAGAAAGAAACAATATTTAAAATGTCTTTGGAAGAAAGTTTTTTATAATTAATTGTAAATTTGCATTATTTTAACATCCCATTTCAAACACCAATTACATGCCACAAATAACATCATAACATTTTAACACATCATGTTCTTCTCTTCAGAAATGCCCTCTCCCAAAGAGAAAGAGTGAATAGTTTCCACAGCTTTTACCACAATATTCCAAATTCTTGTTAAATAAAAGTAAGAGTTCTGAATTTATGATGTACCATTTCCATGTAACAGTAAGTTTCAATCAATATTTGCTACCCCATCCTAACTTGCGGTTCTTCCATTAACTAAAACGAAAAGTGGAAAAGGCCTGTCTTTTAACCTGGTTTTCCTATAACTATATATATGTCCCAGATGAAAACTTTYACCTCTTCCAAAACCACTCTCATTTTTATGGAAACTAAATTATTAGGAAATCATTGACATCAGAGTAAAATGGTGGGAGATACTCTGCATTTCCTTGCACAATTTCCAAATTGTTAATACTGCAGATCAACATAAAAGCTCTTCCTATCCTCTAACTTTTTTTTCCACAGTAATATCCAAAGCATTTGCACTTTCTTTTCCTTTCTGTGGGTAATTCAGGATGCAATTTCCAAAGTTCTATGTCACTCCTAAGAGTCTTAGTCGCCTTCGAGTCTGTTCCCAGCCAATCATCAAGACAACAGGTCATGATAATGAATGAGAGATCTGACCCAGAGTCAATTCACTCAGTCACCAATTTATATTGGAATGACAAGTAAGGTATATGCCTGGAATTCCCCATCAGTACACATAATCTTAATAAGCTTTGTCACCTGTAGCATCTCAGCCCTTTTCCTAGGCAGGTTGTCCCTTGCTCAAGTTTACAACTGATGTCATCAGTGACTTTAGGTCACCTGGTTCCATCTTCCCCTTGGAAAGACTAACTCTCTCTTCACAGCAGATGTTTCATAGACCTATTCCATGAAGGGTCTGATTTAAATTCTTTTTTTTAGTGGAGCTCTTACTCAGGAATAAAATGTGAATTGGCGTCTTCAATCAGAGCAATTTCTTTCTTAGTTTTCCAGATGTTTGGATCTAAGCAAATGAGGAGTCAGTGAACTTCCAGTCTCTCTTTCTTGTGACAGTTCTCAACCTTAAAGTTTGTCAATTCTACATCATGACTGCAGTCATGGTGTAACTTAAGATAGCAAAGCATGTAACATAATTTACCAAACTGTTCTGACATTGCGGAAAGGAAGTTCGGTTCTCCCGAATTTGTGTTGTCTTGAATAGATGGCCCCGTCCTTCGTGTGTTGGTTTACCAACTACTGTCAAGGTAGCTGAGGAAAGCTGAAAAGTCAAGCCAAAAAGGCAATCCATCAGGGCCAAGTGAAGTGGCATAAGCACAGCCTGAGTGGATAAAGGATMATTTGAAGGTTTTTGCCAGAAATTCTCCTGAGATGTTAAACAGTCCAAAACGGTCTTCCTCCTTTTTGCCCTTTTGCCATCGTTAATCTTCCCCAAAGATTAACACAATGTTTGCCGAGCTGCTTGAGTCATCTCTTGAGTTGAGATTCCCAGGGAAATCTGCTCAAGCTAYGTGCTCCCTTCTGATGCTATTTTGRACAGGAAATACTGAGGTCTGATCTTGTCTTTAGTTAAACGGGCCTGAAATGTTTTCCAAAACTGTTGCTTGCTGCTGTTATGCATCAAAAAATGCAAAAACACCTACAGTTGTGATACAGACCAATCCCTTTTGCAAATTTCTTTCTTTTTCATCCTTTATCTAAGATCTGAAATTCTTCCGCAGACAATAGATTAGATCCTTTAATAAAAATATCTGTAGGTCCTGTAATATCACAGACAGGCTGTTCAATGCCTCTGTAATTATTTCTCCTTTCCTAGAGTCCTAGAAACAATAAGAAATATAAAATASGAGCTCTGAGGGTTGCTTGTTTGTTGTTTTTTTCACTTAAATTTGTTCCAAAATACTGCATTTTTGAACTCCCATTCTGTAATGAGTTACCCTCACCTTTTTACAGACAGTGCAAGAGTACTAACGTTGCTACGAGAAGACATCAGAGATTAATAGGTATTTATCTCAGTATAGAATTTTTCCCTAAATTCCCCAAAACAGAAACTTTAAAATTCTCTGTGAATTGAGATAAGTTTTAAAACTCTCATTTTAACAAATATTCTTCTAAGTAAGTGGAAGCTAAATGATAAATTGCTATTTCTGTTGTCAGGAAAGTAAACACATTTCAATCAATAAGATTGTGCTACAGCAAACCAACTTCAAACAATGCCTCTACATAAAACATCAAGGCTAACCAGACACTGAAGGAAAAAACCTCCAAACATAAATTTTGCCAGGAGTAAAAGAAATATTGCTGGTTTAGCTTCATCTTTTTAATATGAACTGAATTTCAAACAAGCTTGTGACACAACCAAAAATAATTAATGCACACGAGAGCATCATGAAGAAAAAGAGCTCTTAATTATAATACATAAAAACTAGAAAAAATAATATAACAGCACAGGCTAACAGTGCAAAGGGCATTTTAAACAAGACACAAAACTAACTTCTTTTCTTTATAAACATTAAAAAAAAAAGCAACAGAAGTAGTTCTTACACAACTGAAAAGGAAAACAAATTAACCTTAGTTGCACATAGTTTATCTACCTCCCCAAACCTTAAATTATCTTTTAYAGGTTTTGGAAATTGGTGACTGAAATGGACAATTTTTTTATTTCTAGATCTGAGACAGGAAACTGCAATTATTTTTGTACTACAAAGATAACATGAGGGTGATTTGAAGGTCAAATAATCTGAAACCATGTCTTCTTATTCAGATACACTAACCCCCCCATATTTATCTGGACATCACTTGAGCTATCCAGTGGACAGTTTATCTGTTATTCAAGTGGGCTCCGTAGTTCCTGACAATGAAAAGGAGTCTCCTAAATTTACAATGATTGTTACTATAATGGACTATTTCATCTTCCCCCACCAAGCCATGTTGTACCAACAAGGAGGAAAAAAAATTCCCAACAGAAGATGGACTAAATGTAATATGCACCATAAACCACAGCCCTGACAGCATAAATTGTGAATATTCCTCAACAAAGCTAAGCTTGAGGGTGCGTAAGGCCACACTGCTGAAGCAAAAAGATCAAAGCCTAAACCAATTACAGCCTAGTTTCACAGTATGCCTTTGAAATGAAACAGCGATATACCTTATTTAACACATTATATTGATTTTTGCTAATATTCGTCAGCATTGCCAACGTGATTTTGGTTATCAAAAGCTTTACACACAGCAGTTCTACACATGCAATAAAATCTGAAATTGTGAATAAAAATATTTTGAAGAATAGATGCAAAACTACTTCTAAATTTAGATGTATGTTCAGCTATATTTGGCCATCTACTTAAACAGTATCTATATCTGAGGGAACAGGGTCTAGGTATAAGCAAAACAGAAAAAAGATAACACTTCATTATAATCTTGTGATGTCAAGGACAAAATTCTCTTCAGAGTCAGAYCTATATAATTAGTGGGTTTTGCAGGTTTTTACCTTCAGAATATTGCTATAACTCAGTAATTTGGCTTTTATTTTAATACTTCCAGGGCTGTAAAGACAATCTAGGAACAATGAATTCTACTTTATTTGAAATAAAATAATAAACCATATATTTCAATTATACAAGATTATCCTACGAGTTTCCCTACATTTTTTGAAAATCATATGCAATGCTTTACTATTCTGTAATACAAAATAATACATTAGCTGTTTCCAACAGAACTGCTAAATGCTTTATTCATGTTTGCATCTTAGTGGGKTTTTTTTCCAAAATGAATTGAGTTTACAAAAGAATATTAAACAAAGAAGCATTATCCTCTCTCTGATCTTTGTTCTGATCATGAAGATTTTAAACAACATTAGTCTCACACATAGCAAATTACTGCTTGTTAACTACTGTTGCCAACTGTTAGGGTACGTCTGCCTTACTATATCAGTTTGACCCAGCTTCTAGTGCTTAATGGTCCTCTAGGCTAAAAGCGAAAGCTGATCCATCAGGCTTACATTAGCATAGAATAACACTCAATGCTTATTGATGTGCATGCAGTGTAACTACCACCCCCGGCACCTAGCTCAGTCCATTATTTTCATTTTATCTCAAGTCATTTGTATGGTTGTCTGCCCCAGTTAAAGCTATGGCAAGACTGGTACTTAAATGAATTTGTGAGAAAGGAGACAAATGCCCCCTGAACTTCAAGCACTTTTCTATCATGACTTGCTAACATAAAATACACTGGTACTGTTAGGTCCACTTAGCGAGCATATCTAGAATGGCCTTAAGTAGGAAAGAAAAATCACTTAGGACTCTATCAGCTAAAAGGACTGCTGATTAAATGTTGGGGGTGGTGGAGTGTAGGCTGTGACTGTCTGGGGTGTTATTTTTTTCAGTGTGATGTTTTTAAAATGCTGTTTTGATTCTGCTCATAAACCAGGAAACTTCAGCATCGTAACATTCAAAACATTCTGTTTTGAGTACCTTGCTTTAATTGAACACTGTTCATTAAGGTTAATAATACTGTGAAATCACCACATTCTAACAGAAAAGAAAAACCACCGAAACTTAAAGACACACATTGTATAATCATCTTAATAGAAAATCTTTGAAAACAAAGCAAGCTATCGCAAGCTTCAGGGCATGGCAAACTACGTGGACACAAAACATAATCATTGCAACAAAAAGCCATGAATATTCAACAGTCACAAAACAGCAGAAAGAAAACTACAAAACGGATTCTAAAGTTTCCCTTCACACTGTTTCACAAAACGTAGATTAAAAGTTTTGCATTTTCCAAGGAAATTATAGTTGAGCATTACAAAGCAAAAGGAGCCATTGCAGATGTTAAGATAAACATAGTGCTCCTCTAAGCTTGGGCTTAAACAGGCATTAATCAACCCCTATTGCTGAATGGACAGAAAAGCACAGGAAATCAAAAGAAAAATGTTTTCAAGCAACAGCAATGTCAACCAATTTTTAACATATGGTCAGTCAGTTAAGACGGTTCAAGTAGTCTGAAATTTCCACTTCCACCATAAAAAACATATCCATACTTGTAATACCTAAAAGACTGACTGAAATCTAGTAATAGGTTCTTCCTTAATAAAAAGGAAGAGAGTTGATGCACTGGTAATTCCAGCCTGTGTCAAGAAAGAAAAATTCAGTGTGGGGAAATGGCAGTAAGCTTGAAAAATCCAAGTACATTAAGAGGATACATATGTGGAGGAGAGGACATCATCTTCCTTTTTGCAGTGCTCCTACAGCACASGGAATCCCAGGAAGCTGGCTGGTCTCTAATCCAATAGGGCAATTCTCTTTTTACATCAGTGAGCCTCCAGTACATGAATGYAAGCAGGAGGATTGTTATTACTCCTGGGCAGTCACAATAAGAATATGAGAATTACATTTTGTGCTTTGAGTTTGAAACCACATGTTTTATGAGCAGGAATGTCTCTATGAGTTTAAGGATGTTTAAGAGATGAAAGTGTGAGGAAAATAAAAACTGGTAGTTACTTCCAATGCTTTTACAAGGGTCCCTCCGTCCCTCTCCTCTGGGTAAAATCAAAATACACATATGGATCCAGGTAGTTAAAATAACTGCTCCTCAGAAGTCCATTGTCCTTCAACACATAGAAACTTTCAAAAGAGTTTCAAGGACAAGAAACAAAGGGGAAGTAATAACAAAATGAAAAGCAGAAAAGAACTGAACTATAGCAGGCCAAATGCACATCTGTAAATGTTCTCTGGAGCAAAACTCCATTAGAGCTACACACACAAAATATTGTGGGAATAAACTCCTCCCTGTAACAACAATATTTGGTTCAGAATACAACACTGAATAACTACAGTTCTGAATAACTACACTCAGCCACAGGTGTTTTTATAATATTTTTCAGCAGAATGCAGACACTTATTTAACAACCACACTTAGTTAGAAGWGCCAAATGAAGCAGTAAAGTTACTTTGGGATTAGTAGAAGTACAGCATAAGGCACAACTGTTTGTTGAGCTATCAAGCAATGCCGGTATTTTTTCTTTGGAGAAACAAAGAGAGTTATATGCCCATCATAACAGGGATTTGTACTATGATTACAGTGGATGCTGAAAAGAACTATTGAGAAGCTGTTTCACAAGAACAGACATAACCTGAATATTAGGTCTGCAAAAGTAAAAGCACAGACTCTACTTAGAAAGGCAGAGTTCACAAGAAAAAGGAAGTAAGTCYCAAGAAGGCTTTTGCACACTTAATATCTTATAAGCTATTATACCAGCAACGTAATTAATTTAGGAGCTTTAATTTCTGATTCTTTATGCACTTATTCTTTGCTTTAGATTCTTCCCTTCACACATCAACCCTTCAGAGTAAATTGCTACTCAGCCCATTCACACCYTGAGATGGACACCAAGAATGAGTTGGTGGCTGGCATGGAAAGGAGGATGGATAAAGCTAGGCCACTCAGTCAAGATGGTACCTGCTAATAAATACAGAATTCATTGGCTAAATTCCTCTGAGGACAGGCTCTARCAGGCCCATGGAGTTATTATGCATTGCCTCAGATGAGATGGCAGAGCTAAAGTGTGGTCAGAATGCTTTCAGTCACTGGTCATGAGGCACTGCTGCTCAGTAGCATGTAAACACCCTGTTCACTTGCCTTGCTGACCACATCATCCATTCCCCAATCTTGACTAATCTTTYCTGGCTTTGAATGAAAGGCATACTTCTTTATGTCATACTAATGAAACTTGAAGGAATTGTTTATGTAGTCCAATTTARGGAGATACTTAAAAATTCTACACTAGAAGCCACAGCATGTGAGGTATTTCTAGATGATTACTTCTAAACCCTAAATAAGGTATAACTCTCAAGACCAAAACCTCTGTAAYTCTCAGGTGAAAAGGATTCAGCAGTACAGAGAGGCATGTAAAACTATCTCCCCTACATTGTCATTTAATCTCTGATGAAATAAATAATTATTTTAAAAATTAAGTTCTTAATTCTTAAGTAGTAGTTCTGAACCACCTACTCAGCCATATATTGAAAATTATGTCACTCATACTGAAATATGAATCTCTCAGAGACAAAGTAGTTTCATTCCCAGGAAGCCTGTACTATGTACTTCTGATTAACTATATATTTACATCTTCAAATGTAAAAAAGGAGGAATATATGTTTCATTACCCTGAGAACCTAGGACAAATTCAGGAAGTCAACAYAGCCTTCCAGTTARTTATTCTTTTTTAAAWTTTTTTTCCTCAGAGAGGTTGCAACTTGATTCTTAATCCTTGCTCTTTCAATTGAGGTTATCAACAAGGGTGCCAATTAGTACACACTGTAGTACTCCACATGATGTGGAAACCTAACCCACAGAGAACCACAGGAAGATGCACTGAAAAATAAGCCCTTCACCTTTTTTCAACCACTAACACGGTGATTACATTATATTATGGGGTCAAGAGAGATCTACAAACATTTAAAAGGAAAATGAATATGAGCTCTAGTGTTTAAAATAATGTCATGGAAGAAAAACTATCATTTTTTTTTGTTTTGTCGTCATTACTACATAATAATTCTCTTGAGTCAGATAACTTGCATGCACAAATAAATGAGAAATTAAATCTGGCTTTCCTTGAATTTCAGAAGGTTCAAAATAGTTCACACCATATTTCCATTAACAAAAAAAAAGTAATACAGACTAGAGCTTATTGAGCATGTCACAGAAAAATAATTTTAATGACAATCCTATTAAATCATCTCCACATGCCACCTTAATTACTATATACCTCTGGAGCAGTCTGCCCTTTCTGCCCAAACCCTGTGGGAATTGATAAAMTAGCTCTGCAGAAATGAGCTTTCTGGYCGTGTCTCAGGCCCTTTCTCACCAAGCATTCCTCAGCATTCTTTTCCAACAAAGCATGTGGGGCTTTCTCTTGGAAAGTACTGTTGGACAAATGAACAGTCTTCTGCAGGTTGTCACCGCAGAGTGAAAACCCTATGTGATGAGCAGGCAAAACCACAAATGAAGAAAACATACCAGCTTCTCTCAAAACTAACTTGAATGAAGGACTTCAATGTGGCCTTGGAAAATCATTGGGAATTCCATATCTTGATATTCCTGCCTCAACCCAAACTCTTCAAAATAAGAAAATACCAGATATATCCAAGTTGTTCTGAAAAGAGGGGCACATTCTGAATGATAATTCATAAAAACAAATCAGTAAGGATAACAATCCATAAATTAAAACACAATTAGTTTGGGCAAGAGTATTTGGCATTCATATAAACTATCCACATGCCCCAGACAATTTGTCTCTACACAAARCAATTGGGTGTGGCATAGAGRGATAGAYAGAGATATCATCCTAACAAGATACAGTTACWCTACTTCTATAAACACGCCTTTTACAAACAAGTAACATGAAAACACATATATTGTGTGTACTCTGGAATACAGAAGCAGACCCTGGACAGAAAATAGGARGACAAAAAATATGGGTCATAACATGCAGTAAAAATTGTTTCGGAATAAGGGCAGAGAGATGTAAGAAAGGGATTATTTTGGAGGGATTGGGTGTATTGTGGAATGCAGAAAGAAAGAAAGTGTTAATAAAGCATAAGAATTGGACCAGAGATTACTGAAAACAGAGAAATGGATTTACAGCTGAAAGTGAGATGAAGTCAGCAGAAATAAGAAGCCATTTAGAAGACTCTTGAGGTAGCAGAGAAGATTTGTATCTGTTTAATGTGGTGACTTAGGAAAGGAAAAAAGATATGGGATGATTTCTAGAACTGGTTAGAATTAGAGTTATATATATATATCTCATGTTATGATTAAAATCACTGAATCTGTGATCATATCTTTGTTCCAAAAATTCTGCAGTTAAGACAACTGTTCTTTAATTCAGTGTACTTACAGAACTTGGAAGAGAAATGTAACTTCTGAAGGTGCTCTGGAAAGATGGTTAATGGTCACAGGACGAAGCTGGTAGAAAAAAAGTGACTGGCAACAAGAAACTAAGCAGAAGGGTGACATGGCATTCAGTCAATCAGGGTTTGAGCAAACCTGACAGGAAAGGAAATGGGGCTGGGAATCACAGCACTGCTGGATCCCAGCAGTCCAGCAGGAAGGACCATCAGAAGCACAAGCACTAGTCCCTGCAAAAGGAGTATCCTCCTCCTTGTCACAGAGGCACTATCACCATTGCAGAGAGGCCAGCCTTAGCTAACAGTGGGTCTATCTTGGGGCTGACATTGGCTCTTTTGGACACAGGGAAAGCTTCCAGCAGCTGCTCACAGAAGCTGCCCTTGTAGCACCCTTACTACTAAAACCTTACCCAAAAACCCCAATAGATGCTGTTAACACAGGCTGTTTAAGAAAGCCCAGAGCAAACACTTCATACATACAGAAAGAAACCAGAATCCTATTCACTTCCCAGTGCAGTAGCCACAGAGATAAGGAAAATGATAGATGGGAGCCTGGCCTGAATTTATAGATTTCTAMCACAAAATACGTGCAATTTGACAGCTACTTTCTCTGCCCCTTCTCTTAGTTTCCTATTGACTCACACTTAAATCCTTCTTGAAGGGCTTATAGAGCTACAGTTTTCACCTACTAAAAAAGTGAGTGCGTGATTATGAATTCAATTCCAGTACATTCTCTTCCTTAAGACTTTAACCTATTTTTATTAATCACTGACTACTCACAGAGCATCTGCTCTGACAGGAGTGCAGGTTTCAGGATTTGACAAAACGCAGCTTTAGTTCAAGCTCTTCAAAAAGTATTTAGTAAACTGAAGCAAGAAAATGCTTGCTCCAATAAAGTCCATGATACAAATTTCTTTAAACAAAAGTGAAATCCACTCCCTATACTGAAGACGACAAAAATTATGCCACTAGCTGAATTTCATTGCCAAGCTGTCAACTTGAATTTCTTCTGTTTAAAAATAGCTGTTCATTACATTCAGTAATGGGCTGTCAAAGCATTACAGCACTGAACCTATATCATATACAGTAGCAATTGGGCAATGTGCATTATTATGTTTAGATTACTAGCATTTTTACAAGACCTCTGGGCTAATTTTAAATGAGATGGTTGACTTGAACTGAATCAAAACCAATTTTATTTTACTTTAAAGCTACTACAGATTTTCCATTTGTACCTGACTAAATCAGACCTTAATGAAAGTAAAACAAAAGATTTACTGCATGTGACTATACAGTATATTCATCCTTTTGTTTGCTTTCAAGGATATATTTACTCTAAACAACATACAAATAATAAAAATACTCTATTTGCCAAATTAAATAACATTCCCRATGGTATGAATTGGTATTGTTGCTCCTATGAATACATAATAGGTTGTTAGCAAAGAAATCATGCCTAAAGCATATATGCRGTAATATCTTAGCAGGGTGAAATAATTAGAGATGTTTTTAAACTAACAAATGCATAACCTGTCTTAATAGCTCATGATCTAATTTAGCATACCATAAAAAAAAAACTATAAAAAGGTATCTAGAAAGCACAGTTGAAACATCCTTACACAGCAGGATGTCATAAACATAAAGGCATGCCAGAATGGCTCACAGCTATGAAAAAAAAGAGAGAYTAAAACAAGATCTAATGACTTGCAAATATAAATAATGAATTCTAGGGCCAGATTATAGACTTTTTTTTTTCATTAAAAAACCCAGCAGAATAAAGGCAAAACAGACAAACAAAAAATCACACACGGTGTATAAAGCTCTATACCTTCTTTGTTTTGTAGGAAAAGGAAATTATTTTCCTAGCTTAGGAAGATTGTCATAGTCAGGGGTTATGTAGCAACATTGGGCTACATGGTTCCTCAGCTTCCAGTACAATATTGTCCAGAGTTTGTAGTTCAGCTGCACAACATTTGCCATGTTAAGAAGCTTGTCAGGCTGGGTTTTAGCATCAAAGAAAAAAAAATATCATTCATTAATTTTATTTATGACCATATCTTCATCTATGACATAGTAGGATTGAGTGCACCCCCAGCAAATTTGCAGATGACACCAAGACGAGTGGTGCAGTTGACACACCTGAAGAACAAGATACCATCGAGAGGGACCTGGACAAGCTCAAGGAGTACACCTGTGGGAACCTCATAARATCTAACAAAACCAAGTGCAAGGCGCTGCACGTGGGTTGGGATGACCCKTGGTATCACCACAGGCTGCAGAAAGCAGAAAGCCACCACACCCAGAAAGCCAGACGTGTCCTGGGCTGCATCCAAAGCAGCGTGGGCAGCAGGGGATGGAGGGGATTCTGCCCCTCTGCTCCCCTCTGGTGAGACCCCACCTGGAACACTGCATCCACCTCTGGGGCCCCCAGCAAAATAAGGAAATGGAGTGAAGTCCAGRGGAGGTCCATGAAATCACAGGGATGGAGCACCAAAGGAAAGGCTGCGAGCTTCTCATTTCAGCCTAGAAACGAGAAGGCTCTGGGAACACCTTATTCAACCTTTCAATTCTTAAAGGCGAAGACAAGCTTTTTAGCAGGGTCAGTTGAGACAGGACAAGGCATACTGATTTCARACTGAGAGGCTAGATTTAGATTAGATCTAAGGACAAATTTTTTCACCACAATGAGGMTGATRAAACATTGGAACAGGTTGCCCAGACAGGTGGTAGATGCCCAGTCCCTGGAAACATTMAACAGCAGGTTGGATGGGGACTGAGCAGCCTGATCCACATGAAGATGTCCCTGCCCATTGCAAGGGGGRTYGGACTAGATGCCATCCAACCCARATTATTCTATGACTCTATATAATTGGTCTGCTAATAAAAGACTTCAGAGATATTCAGCACTAAGACAATCAAGAGCAAGYAAAAGTAGTGCAGATGTACTGTAAGTGTTCACACGAAAAGCATATACAAAAACAATATAACCCTTTGAATAAAACTAATAACAGAATTCAACTGCAGCTAGTTTCACAAGTACAAACGTCAGTACATCCACAATCCTCCCCATCGCGCCAGTATCAGCAAATAATCTTTGCAACATTCAGTGTGATAAATCAGTTCCTAATTTGCAGGTAATTTTTCTCTTTACATGAAATTAACATAAATATATAGCAGATACTAATTTTATTTGTATATGTGGTCTAAATATGCTTCTGCACTGTCTTTGGCCATGTTTTTGGTGCCAGGCCTCTACATAAAGCCAAAACTAAAGATACCCGTTTGTCACCAGTCAAGTATGTGCTACCTGAAGGTTGTAGAATGTTTGTCACATATTTCTTCTGGAAAAACAAATTTCTAACAACTGAAGGGGACATCATTACTCATCCCTTCTTACTTGATAACTATCACATGATTACAGAGCTATCTAAAACATACACTGAATTTATCRTATTTTTGTTAAATTACAGTTTACAGTGTTCTTAGTAAAAAGGACTA
Source organism: Malurus melanocephalus (assembly GCF_030028575.1). NCBI lineage: Eukaryota > Metazoa > Chordata > Aves > Passeriformes > Maluridae > Malurus > Malurus melanocephalus. The sequence goes on from NW_026623955.1 coordinate 54,810, forward strand.
ATATGCATGGCAGATTGCACTAGTCTTTTTTATCACAAAATTATGCAAATTCCATTAAATRTGCATTATAATCAGTCTAGAATCCACCATGATATTGAGGGTATAATGATAAAATTCTCATCTGACTTCACATAAGGATCAAATGAGAGCAGATATTTCTGTACTATGTGGTGTATCATTTTGTGAGAATCCTTGAGTATCTAGTGTCAAACATACATTACCAGCTTCACAGTAAAACATGACACAATATATTACAACACCTCCAAAGAGGCAGCTGTGATCTACTGTGTCAAAAACTCCATTCAAGCAGGCTGTCAAGGTGTACAAGGCCTCTGATCTTTGATACATCTGAACGTATTATCAAAGCTTCTCATCTATGAAGATGGAAATTATCTCAAATGACAGAACATGTAGACTACGTTGCTAAATCACTGTGCTGAAGAAACAATAAAGGAAGAGATGAATATCCAAAAWTTTTCAGAAAAATAGCAGAGAAAGACATGACAATTAAAAAAGAAAGATATATGTATTTTGGAAAAAGCAGTAAACAAGCAAAACAAACAGYGAGGTTGACATACAGTCAAGGCATCCTCAAACATAAAAAATCTACTTTTCTCCTAGGTAATCTGTAGTTTAGGAAGGTAAGTGATGTCTAATGCTGTCACACTGTACASTATAACCATTCTTGAGTGACTGATAAGGAAAGGGATTTCTGATGGATTAGCTAGGTATGCTGTGCCKTGATAGAATGAAAAGATAAAATGAAAGATTATATAATGTGGGACATAGCACCGGGTGACAAGATTTACTAAGAACAAGGTAACACAGAAAAGCACTTAGATTTTCAGAACACAATAAAATTGTTTATGAATTATTTCCAGTTCTGCCTTTGGCATTTAAAAGAATTCTGTTTATGATTCTTAAATCGTTCTTTGTGTTTTAGTAAACGCTGTCTTTCAATTATATAAACATTAAAGTTCCTAATAAAATAAAAATTAAGGATTTATCTAAATTCTAATATTATCAGTTCATCACATGAAGACAAAAAATTTAATAACTACTTCTATTTTCCAATATACCTTGGAGATGGACACATCTCAGGCTCTGAGCTATTATCCATGTAYTTGCTCTAATATTTTCTGTGATTGCATATAGCTCCTTCCAAAATGGCAGCACATGTTCACTGGGGAATTCTATCCACCATTGAAAACACTGTGAACACATCTCTATCTCTGCGAAATAACAGAGTAGCCTTTGGAAACTGGAATCAGCAAAAGTAAACAAACATCAAATTTGGAAAGGAAAAAACGTAAGTGAGAAAAAGACCCATCTTTAAAATGCACACAGAAGTTAAAAACTGTCCTAAGTATTGGCAACTATGAGCAAAGAAATAGAAAAACTACATAWATGGAAACAGGAAGAAAAAGAGGAGAGAATGGTCAAGACAAGCGGTATTTTGTAATGTAGGATTTGAGTTTCCCAAATACAGCAAACATAAGCACAATTACAAGCACAATTACAACTCCATCCATTTTTTTGTTTGGCTCAAGTCACTCTGTTCTGTTAAAACTCCCTGGCTTCTTTATCAATTACCTCTTTCCAGTATTCTCCATACTACAAGAACAACATTTACCAACATGCCAATACCTTCCATTTGCTTACAATGAACGGAATTTTTATTTCATTTTCACCCTTCAATCTCTCCATAGACTTTTGTACCACAGGTCATGCTTCTCTCTTCTTAATTCGTAAGAACCTCCTCAAAAAATGCTCTACCCTATAGTGAAGTACTCTTCATTTCTCATGACATTACCAGGCTCTTTTTAGAGATTTCCATATAATCCTTCACGTTCTTCTCCATATTCACCACCAAAAGCAGTGTGGGCAGCAGAGCACAGGAAGGGATTCTGCCCCCTCTGCTCTGCTCTGATGAGATCCCACCGGCAGTGCTGCATCCAGCTTTGGGTTCCCCAGAATAGGAAGAATATGGACCTCTTGGAGTGAGCCCAAAGGAGGCCACCAAGATGATTAGACATGGAGTGAGGGAGGACTGCGCAGGCTGGGAAAGAGAAGGCATCAAGGTGACTTTCCAAGAGCTTAGAGGAAAGATGGAGATTACAAGGGCACATAGTGACAGGACAAGGGGGAATGGATTTAACTGAAGAAGAGCAGGTTTAGTGATTAGATATTGGGGAAAAATTATTTACTGTGAGAGTTGTGAGGTTGCTCAGGGAAGTTGTGGATGCCCCATTCCTGAAAGTGTTCCAGGCCTGGTTTGATGGGGCTTTGAGAAACCTGGTCTAGTTWCCTCATCATCATATTACACAGAAGAAGTCATACCCACCCACAGGTTGGTTGTGTTTCACAACAAGAAACAGTAATACTGCAAAACCAAAATTTAAAGTGGCATATAATACACAACATATAGAAAAACACTCCTATTTTACTTAGTTGAAAAGTTAAGAATAAGAGATTGTTAGACATAATACTCATTTTGCCAGTCACATTGCATTAAATTTTTTTTAAGATATTAAGACTGATGCATAATCATTAATATTTTAACATGTTTTCAAAACATCAGAGAACTATCATAGCAGCCAAAATCTGCAATTTGTCTCTTGAGTTATTGACACAGTCGTGTTCTGATTCTGCTCATAAAAAAAGTATTTATTTCAAATGTCATTGTAGAAAATACCAAAGAAATTTGATTTGATGACTTAATTTTTGTAATTGAATATTGATATCCCCCAAAAAAGCAGTTCCAGAGACACATCAGGAGGATAAAGTAAAAGAGTATAATGAAGCAAAATCATATGATGAGGACATCCTATTACAGTTATGTGAGATTTCCACAATRTTTATCTGCATTTTAATTACAATATTGCTTCCTTTAATACACATAGCAAGGTTATAAACTAATCCCATATTTGATTCTAACTCTGATTGTTTTCTGTTAATCCAAGAAGGAGAACTGTMAAGAATATTCAAGGTCTATGGTAACTAAATATAATCTACTTAAAAGGTTCTGTGATTYGTTGAACTAAACCTGAATCCTGTAAATCTGGAGTTCCAGTCAATAGCATAAAGTTCAATACAGGTATAGAACTGCATAAAAATGGGAAGAAACTTGCATACAGATATTTTAGTAAATGTCAAGCACATCAGTTTTCTGAAGTTTTAATCATGTTTCCAGACTATCAACCAGTCCTATTGCTCRTTCCAACTCATTGTGGGAGCAATGTCTGTGGTTGCTTCTTTAAGGTCTAAAGAGAGGACCTCAAGGGAAACAAAGGCTGTATAGGAAGGTCATAGCAAACCATTTCCTTCACTCAAATCATACTATTTACACTGAATGACAGAATCAAGCTTTTAAAAATAATTACAATGAATACCCAATTGTTACTTGCTTCCTAGATGAAGAGAAAAATTGTTTGTTTCAAAAATTAATGACATTCTATTATTATTTCCAGTCCACATTCTCAAGGAATGCACTTATTYGTACATACTGCCTAATGAACAGATACATATAGATGTATAAATATATACACCAGGGCTTAGAATTAAATAATTRCACTTAAAACATGATGTTAAAAATTTTTTTATATGACCATCATCACTAGATTTTAAATGCTAAGGCTAAAAGCATGTTAACTATTACATTTTTTTACTTTATAAGGATCACTGAACACATGGCCATGATAACAGACAATACTGAACAGACTCACTGCTGAATTTTAACAGAGTTGAAAATTACCAGAGTTGTTTTTAAAATACTGAATTACTATTAAGATTAAAGAAAACATTCTCAGCAAAGCTGTAACAATCATAAAACAAAATTTCTTTTCCTCCCCCCTCCAAAAAAAAGGGAATTAGAGCTACTGTAGCATTTCTTAATTGATTGCAAATTTAAAAGGACCTCTGCATGATTCTGGTTTGCACTCACAGTAGACAAAGAATGAATAAGCATTTATTCAAAAGAAAAGRAAATTTTGCACATGAGAAGCATTGTACCAGTAGCAGGGAAGGGATATATGACTGACATGTCACTATTTAATTTCTAAATAATGTTACAGTAATTTTTCAGCTTGTGAATTTTTACAAGTCAAATAAAAATCTGTATTTACTGATTAACTAATGTTTTAAGAGGGAATGCAGAGTTATTGAGAAGAAATAAATAAGAGCTAAGCAATAGAAAGTTATAATTGGGATACTTTTGATCACCAAAAATATCAGTTCCCTCKCTCTTCTCTCTTTAACATTTCTAGTTTGTTGATGAACGAACCGTGTTTGGCATAATTAACACTAAGATCTTCAGAACTCAATGACTGAAAATAATCACTTCTCTCCTTTCTTTCCTGAGTACGCTGAAGCCCAACCTAAAGATTTAGAGCTGACTGGACAAATATAAAGGATGTCAGAAACAGTGACCGCTGACATGCCATTCAAGGCACATGGAAAAGAGTTCAGGCTTGAATGCCTCTAAACTGCTCATTGGTAAGATCAGCTATCACTGAGACACAGTGTAAGTCAGCACAATTCACTGAGCCTGCTATGACCTTAAAATCATTGCTCCTGGGGCATGTTCATCCACCAATTAGTTTATACGCTCACTGGAAATCCATTGCTCAGTAAATGCACTGGGCTCTCATTCCACGGTGTTGATGAAGTGTGTGTGATGGCTTTCTCTTCACAACTTGACCCCTAAAGCTGACCCATCTGGAACTGAAGTATTCATGCCACTTGAGCACATCCTTGGTTATCACAGAGTCTGATATTTTCTTTAAAAACACCATTACTCACATTTTTTTCCTCTTAGTCAAAAATCTTTTACAACCAATAAAACACAGAACTTTTTAGGGGTAAGAAATTTAGTACACAGCATGCAKAAGTACATCTGTAAAGGGAAATTAACTTATATAAAACCTAATTTCTACTAAAACTACCAAACATTGTTCTGCTCAGGGAACAACTGTAAAGCCTAAATATTAATTCATTGCAGTATATGTCTCGCTATGAATGCCATGAAAATTWAAAAAAAAAATCACATAAAAACCCCAAACACAAAAACACCAACAAAAAACCCCACATGCACAGCAGGGTTTTAGTTATCATCAAAACATGGTAAAAGATATTTTTCTCTTACGCATCTGAAGAAAATATTTATGAAATCTATTTAAATATTACATAATTAAAAGCACAGTCTCCATTGTGTGCTTCTCTCTACAGCATATCCTTACTTTACTATAGGTCTCCAAATATATTATGACCTCACTGTCACCAAATTTCAGACTAAAAATTAAGAAAAAAATTGCACAAGAAAAATAAAACTAAATTCCCTCAGTAGGCTTATTCCACAGTCTGGGATTAATTTTCATATCAGGTACTATCAGTACTTACTGCTAGTAAGAATAACAACTCACCTAATAGAACACAGAAAAAAACAAATCTACTGTGTTACTCACTGTGGCCCTTTCGGATGTTCTTCAGTCAAGGAAAAAAGTATTATGAATGTATTTTGTCAAAAAAAAAAAAAAAAAAAAAAAAAAAAAAAAAAGACTGTACTGATTTATTTTAGGGTTAGAAAAGATACATTTTTCAGATTTTTATGAAATTCTGAGATTATTCTGCTTTCTCAATTTTCTGTGAGAGATTTGGGGGTGGAGGTTAGAATCTCTCGTTTCCTTTTACACATCCTCTACTTCTTTCAGTGAGGAAAAGGAAAATGCAAACCAAATACTGCATATACAAATATTTTTTAAAAACCAAAACCAACTTAACAAAAAACCACAAGGCTGTTAGCTAACTTGTTTTCTGGAAAATTAAAATAATTGGCAATAAGACTTGTTACACAACCTGAACAAAATTTTTCTTGCTTTTCTTAATTAGAGTATAAGTCCAGCCACAAGAGGAACCTCTGCTGTTGTAATGCAAAGTACTGTGAGACCTAGTAAAAWTCCTATCTCAGCTTTAAAACTATAGGAATAATAATAAAACTATTAATTATGTATCTTGTATAGTGGAATGTTAAGCTACATTTCAATTATTAATTGTATACAGAAACAGTTATAATAGAAAAGTTTACAATGGCATTTAATTCTYATTTAAATACCTGATAAAAACATAGAATAATTAATGGCTACAGTGGGCCTATGAAAATGCAAAAAGGTAAAACAGGATGTAAACTATAAGCAAAGTAATAAAAAATCCAAAGGGAAAATGCAAAACTTCAGATTAGAAATATGACACTTATTTTAATCAGATAACTGAAAGATTTGTATGACAAGGAAGTTCATTATCCTCCTCTTGGAGTCTTTAAAAATAATGCATCTTTCTAAAAGCCATGAGCCATTTCATCAAGAAATTATGTAATTCATAAAGATATTATTAAGGGCTCAAATTCTCAATCAAATTCCTGCCTCACAGCCAGTTATCTGTCATCACCTGAGTCATAGTAACTCAATCTCTGACAAAGCAAAATTTCTCAGACCATGTGTCATAGGTTATCCTAGGCTTGAAACTTCAGTCAAATTCTCTGACTTGTGTAAAGCAAGCAACAACAGCTAATCATGATGAGCTTCAATATTTTAGGTGAAATTTGGATTCTATGCAGGCAAGAGAAATGGTACTGTGATTATATGAGATGCTGTACAACTGAAAACTTAGTCCTTAATTGGTGTCCATGTTACACTAAGTAAACCTTTATGACCCTTTAAYAGTCCCTTCCTATACTTAGAGGGAAAGGATGTTTGCTTTGTCTTGGATCTCTGGATATTTTATTGATAGCAATATATTTTAAAGAAGTAAATTCAGATTTTAAGTAAGTTTTTTTTATAATTTTACCCTTTTCAATATAAAACTTGTATCCTTTTCCATAAAAGGGAGTGGTTGGAATCCTCTCAAGTAGTAMTTGCAATATATTTCATAGTTATTAATGAAACTTATCATAGGTTTTGTTCCACTTGACCACAATAGATAGGGAGGGTAAGACCTGATCTTTAGGAGAAGACAATACAACAAACACCCAGAACACTGCAATATACCAAGTGYTGTGAATTGACAGGAATCCCAGTGGTCTGATTCAATGGGCTGCAAAAATAACACACCACCATCAAAAGACAGAAAGTCCATGCTTCCATTTGTCCCCTACCCTTCTCCTGTCCTGTAAAACACACACTGCTCATATAAGCTGGTACTTGCTGGACATGTCCTTTAGTTCATTTATTGACTTTGCAGAAAACTGTACTGTTTTCTACTGCAGTAGAACTCATAAAAGAACATCATCAGTACATGAGTTGCTGTGTAGCTGAAAATACAAAAAAGATTGAGGAGGAAGGTGCTCAGAAGAAAAGATAAGCATCATGAAAGCCTTCTGCAACACTAACTTATTAAATATTCAGCTGTTCATAAATGTATAAGCCTGAAAAAGTGGCCTAGCTTATTTCTTTCTTCCAGAAAGAAAAGGCATCATAATGACAGCCACTAACAGATTATGATTCAAGAACATTCTGAGAGGAAGAAAGCTGCTTCTCCACAATGAAAAAATACCCCAAATACTAAGAACAAGATACATAAGCATGAAGTTTACTGCTACAATCAAATAGTTTATAAGCCACCGACAAAATTTTGTGCAGATATGAAGTAAATGAAAAACCTGAATATTGAGCTTAGGTTCATTTAAAAAAAAAAAAAAAAAAAAAAAAAAAAACAAAAAAAAAAAAAAAAAAAAAAAAAAAAAAAGAAGCAGCACCATTTTCAAAGATTTATAATTAAAGCAGTAAACACACATCTCAGGAACAAGTACAATAACACAAACTGCATCCCACTCAAAATTTTCAAGTTCAAATTAATTGTTGTCTACTAAACATTCCACAATTCATGATGGAGGTGCAGTTTTATTAGTACTTCATGTACTTCTTAAAATTTGGGCAGTCCTGTTCTTTCCCTCTCCTGGCATACGTCAACATTTCCCATGCAACTGCTCAGCAAGTTGGATTAGGGAGCTGATCCAGCTGAACACTAACTCTACCGAAATAAAAATCAGATTAGAAGATCATCTGGCACTAAATGTGCAGCCTTGTACTGACTGTATTTGACATCAAGATTAGGATGAAGCCATGAAACAGATGAAGRTGGATAATGAATCACCTGAATCAGGTGCAGCTTGGACTTAAAGGAGGTTTAGAATATAATGAAGTAGTATATATCTCTCCCTACACTTACATTCTGTGGAACTTAAATCTAGTTTTTAAGTTTTATTTCCATGTTCCCATTTACATCATATTGCTGTTTTCTTTTGTTTTTGAGGGTTTTTTATCTGTTCTTCTCCTTGTGCCTTTCACAGGCATGTGATTTCTTGTCCTTCGTCACTGTTGATAGGTGACTGCAAAAGCTGACGCTGCTACACACTGAACAATCATTTCTCTTAAAATTAGCTTCTTCCATTGTTAAAGAAGCATGCAGCACAAATGCTTCATTTCAAGCTTGTGCAAGTTTTATCCTGAAAACTATGTGCTTCATTGTCCCAGAGAAATAGAGCTGTCTTCAGTTGTTATGAACAAGAGCGGGCTCAGAAGCACTGACACTTGACCCAGTAAAGTTCTTGCAGCGTAACAGGTTGAGAAATGGAAAAACAAGTTGTGAAAATAAATGTCCAAATTGCATCTGCTTCAGCAGGTTTGAAATTCTGATTGATTTTAAATTATTATATGTACTCAACTAGATTTTCCCACTGAAAACCAGTTAAAGTTTTTCCAAATATGATGACATTTTAATGTTAAAACTAAATTTTGTGCAATCATTCTTGTAAACAATATAGAAGGAAACTATTTTTTGGGATACTTAAATGACATGTTCCTCAGTAATAACTGAAAATCTCAAGCAAAGGACTGAAATAATGTTTTTTTTATACACATATGATGTTCAGTTCACACTGTGTACATATACGTAAACATATAGGCAAGACTAAAAAAAAAAAAAATCTATGTAGGCTATTCTCACAAAGAAAGCTAGGATTTTTTTTTTCTCCTTAAAAACACTCCTCATGCAAATTCACCACCAAGTGCAGCAGATATTGTCTAGCCTTACATAAATACAGTCCTTAAACTTAACAAAWTGCTAAGCATTGGACTTCAATCCTAGCAAGGCAGAGCTCTTAACAGAAAGATCCAATGGGGCATTTCAGAAGATCAACAATTCACCATTCATTACCCCTTATAAAACAAAATGCTCTACAGTGGTGGGGACAGAGAACCTGACACAGAAGAGGAAAGAATGCTGAACCTCAAGCTATTCACAGGCCAGGATTACAACAGGCTTTTATTTAGTACTGGGCAGRAAGTCACTGCTATGATAAAGGGAAAAAAGGGTTTTAAGATGTAGCAGAAATAAATTACAAATATAATTTTTCCAAGCAGTAGCWACTGGTAAGTTCAGTTTTGATATGCAATGAAGACTCAGAATAAGCACTTTCTGCCTGTAAAAGTTAGTTATTAGGCAAGATATTACTTAAAATCTGCTTTCTTTAATTAGATTTCTATCATACAGCTGCACAGAAACCTAGTTTTATTATAAAAAGTTTGAAGTAGGCCATAGCACATAACACTGATAAGACAGTTATCATAGAATTATAATACCAGAATCAAACATACATTTCCTTTATAATTTTACAGAATTATACTGAAGCAGACATAGCTTTTCAAACACAAAACCCTTTCTGAGCCACAAGAAATAACTGAGTATCATTCTGCAGACCATACTACATGCTTTATGTTGGTTTAAACATTGTTTTCTTCTTTTAAAGATGAAAACATGTCTGTTATTTTACTGCATATACAAAAGTCACAAAGTAATAATTTTACTGTCATTTGCATAACCTGGGAGGCTGCGCTGACGATTAGCCATTATTAAATTATTTTATACCAAAAATAGAAAATACAACTGTAAAGCAAATATAGGCTCTAAGAACTAAACTGAACAGTAAGCRAGCAAGTTTTCTTGGTCACTGTCAGAGCAGCCTGATCTGCTTGAGCAACCTTTTCTTCTGRTCTGATCTCAGTGCAAAGATAATGCCTTTCAAGTGTGGTGATTAAACCTGTTAAATTACAAACCAACAGACGTATAGAATTGTTACAGAAGCAACAAAGAGCAGTTATGTGCAAAACCTACAACTACAAACCTACAAACCTACAAACCAAACTAATGGTTTCTCTCCAGGAAAATAGTAAAATTGTTCTTCTTCAGTACTGCTGAATGWCATAATCAGAAACAGGCCCCAGCAACATGCTTACAAACTTTCTATTTTAAGCATTTCCTTTTCACAGGGAGTTTATAAGAAAGTATTGAAAACCAATATACTGTAGTAATAAATGTGAATTTTAAGCTGTCCTTTAGGTGTTACTGATTAATCTTGTGCCAATTTTATATAAGGTCAAATTTAYGAATATAACTCATCCAGTCTTCCAAACCAGAGTTTACCAGATACAACAGTTTACAGAAACATTGGAACGCTAATAAATGTCAGAAGGTTTAGTTTCATCAAATGTTTTGGGGAAGATTTCCTATTTTCTTTACTAACAGAGACTTCCACATAATTCTGATCTTAGTCAGTGAGGGGAGCGGGAAAAAGGCAAGACAACAACACAGCCTGMAAAAAAATCTCACATTGCAAGTCATTAACCAGCAGAAACAAGAGGTGCTAAGCCCAGAACTGCTCAACAGGTCTTCAAGAGACAGTTACAGCAGGCAATCCTCTTCCATACAAAAAAGAAACATAATTTTTATTTGACAATAAATACCTTGTAGAACTTTGCATTCCCAATCTAGGTCTTAGGTGTTAATCTTCATAAAATTTTTCATAAAAAAAATCTTTAATAACATATTCAAATAAACAAGCTCTAAACTTGCTAATTAGGGGGCAAAACCATGAAATGACGAAAGTTAGGAAGTGGGCTCAAACCTTTTGCTGGCTGTCAACCATCTCTAGATCACAGTGCAGGCATTTTGGTTTTAAAGTGATGCTTTGAGCACAATCAGTAAGTGATAACCAACTAAAAAGAAACGGATCTGAAAGACAACACCAGAGGAGCCCCAATTGGTTCACAGACCACAACAGACCTTACTCACCAGAGACATGAACTCTCCACAACAACCCAATAAGGGAATATGTAGCGATGTACCCTTGCTGCTGTCACCCCTTTCTACCAAGAAAAAAGGAACTTCATTTGCTCCTGATTCAGTGGGTACCAGTGGGACAAGCCTYGAGGCTTCCTTTGACCACATGGGAACACAAGAAACCTGCTTCAACCACTCACTGCTCAAGTAGAAGATGCTTCATACAGAAGAGGACACGGTACTATACCAAATGGGGGATGTGAATGCCCCAGAAACTAAAAGCTTCTGTCTTCCATWTTTGTAGACAAAAAAATCTTTCAGTCACACATGAGCTCTGCAGGCAAAAATTCATAGGCTTTACCAGAGATCTAGGAACTCATTATCCTATTAATTAATAATTTTATTAGTTCATATTCCTTCCAATCCTGTCTTTTTGGCTCACCCATTTAAAAGACATCAWTTTCTGTCTTGAAATCTATTCATTTTTCTATGCTAAACTGACATTTTCTCTAAGACAACAACAGAAAAAAATGTATTTTATATGCCTAAAATAGTAAATATTTAGTTCAAGAATAAAATTTTGTAAAGCACTCACCCTGGGCAAGAACATCCTTTTAATCTACAGTGACACTGTGACATTGAATTATGTGCGGTACTGTACCTACATCAATGAGAAATATTTAATATCATAATAGTGCTTAAAATATTATAAGCTCTAGTCCTAGTTTTAGAATAGTCTCAAAGACAAAATGYAGCAAATTGAAATATTAAACATCCCTGAATCCACTCTTAGAAGATAAACCATTTGGAAAATATTTTTAGCTATAAAAATTTGTAAKTGGCTTCATTAGTCGATCCTTTCATTACAGAGAACTAAAAAGGAAATTTTAATATTTTCAATTATAAAAAAAAATGTTCAAGCATTACAAAAAGCACATTTAATTATTTTATTTTTCAGGATGATATCTCTACTGTGACATATAYGTAGTATTTCCTAGTGCATGTATTCCCAGAAAAGGGTGAATTTTGCTGGCATTTTGGATTACTAGGATTTTACACAACTACAAAATTACCAAATTACTGATGTCACATTTTGGAAAATGGGTATGATCCTTAAGGCCTATATCTAAGGTTGTCACAATTTTTCTTGTATTTCAGTACTCCTGATATAATTGTCTGAATATTTTAAATAAACATGGAAATTAATCTCCACTTGAAATCTTCTGTRTCCCTCACATTAAAATGTAAATGGTAGAACTTTATTTAATGATAAAAGTAATCTTGTTAAAGACTATATCAATTTAATTTTGCTAAGTATGTTTTGCAGAACATGGCAGGTTTTGTTTTCAGTGTGAAAGAAGAACAGTGACTGAAAAATTGGGTTTTTTAGCTACCAAACCATTCTGTTTTCAGACTTGCATCCACTTCTTCACCTTATAAAGACATTACAACTGTTATTATGCAAAAACAAATTCACCTAAACCCTTTTAAAGTACTTCTTCTTCTGTAACAACATCACCAATCATTATTTTCTACATTTATTCTCTTTAAAACAGCCCTTGAAATCCAATGAAGTTGCACAGCTACTGCTGAATGCAATCACATTTCATTCCTCCACCAAAGCTATTAGAGCACACATAAATGGYGCTCCTTTTTAATAGACTTCACATTAGGAAAACAGAAGAACCCAACCATCTAGAAATTTTAAAGAGCATTACAATCTGATCTGACATTGAACAATGTAGTTCTAACAGCAGTGATTAGAAAATACCAAGCAGTCATGAATTCACTACAGGTGAAAAGTTGTCCATTTTGTTCCATCACATTTACACAAGGGCACATACAAAAGTTGTGTTCTTATTAACTCTTTCTTGTGGGTGCTCAAGATGACATGAAAGCCACAGCCAAGCTCAGAGTTCAGAAAAACAGGGGTCTGCAGCTGTAGGGTGGTTCATGCTGCTGGCACAACACGTCTCATGGTGACCAACACACTTTAATAATGACAGGATTTCRCTAAGCTCACTTTATTATATTATGCTCTTTAAATGCATCAAAGAACAACATCATTTCTAAGCTCTGAATTATTATCAGTGAGCTGCAGTTAAGGATAAGAAGTGTTGCTAAGTTTTGCATAATGCTTGCCATTACAAGTAAGCGCTGCTTTTATATTCTTCTAAAAATGCCATTTAAGGGTTTCAACAGTTCTGCTAAACCTAGACTGTAAGTGCCATGCTTGAATCTATTTTTTTGGATGTATGCCCAACAAYAAATGATCCACAATGATCTGAGGACAGCACTCTCATCCAAGAACTTAATCAGATTAATGATGTATTTGTTTTATAAAAATGAATAACATTAAGCTTGAGAATACCTAATTTACATATTAAATGGTTGAAGGGGACAAAAAATACTAGTGGTTTTATAAAATTAAGATTACAAAATTGCCTATTGTCTTGAAAATCTGTTACTAAATTGCAGAGATGCAAAATAATAAATAAGTGTTCATTAGCAGTGTTTATGTAAATTCATTAGTTGAYGTTTAGTTGTTCAAAAGATTTAATGATGTTTACATTTACGAAGAATTTATTAAGAGCAATGTTGATCTCATAACATAGCAACGGCAGTAACACTAACATCACATAGAGAACTTTCCAGTTCTTTTGACATAAGGAATATAATTAATAATTAAAAAAAATTTACCATATAATTAAGATGCTGAATGGAGCACTGAGGAGAGGTGCAAAAGCAGCAGTGACACTGTTTGCATTGGGTTTCATTTTATACAGAGAGACCAAACCAAATGAATTAAATTATACAAAACTGAGTGACCCTACAGGGTTGGTCTGATCTCTTTATGGTGTTAAGAAAAAAAAAAGCTGCCTTATATTCCCCATTGATTTCTTTCATGTTTTAAATACTTAAGAGTTTCTCCACCAACTTCATCATTTCATAAAAATATTACAATTATTAACCAAATTTTAAATAATTAAAAAACTAGTTCCCATACAATGAATTAGTCTGCAAGTGAGTTACTTAAGTAAAATACTGAAGAATATTATTTAGCAGCACCARATACAGCATTTTTGTTTTGCCACATCAAGAAAAAGTTAACTCTTTGAACTGTGTACTGTCAAAGCCTGTCTGTTTCCAAACCCCAATGGGTTAAACTGTGCATGGAAAAACAATGAGAAAAACAAAATAAGCAGTAGATGGTACAGTGAAGATCAGGCTGGCATTTGCCATCTGGCACAGTAAATCTAGGGGGTAATGGCACAAAACAATTCAACAAGTATATGTCCCATTTCAAAGACTTCCAGAGAAATTCCCCCTGCCTTCATGCGACAAATACTTTGATTTGATAAAACAGACTCTTGCCTGGAACCTGAGCATTTGTAACAAACCAAGATGGTCCAGAAGCACATATATGATTCAGGACCCCCTGGAAACATTCCTAGGCCAAGCAAAGGACACAGCAGATATGCAATGGCAGCCCAAGCTGAAGTACCAGGCAATAGTTTCTAATAKACTCTGATAGGACTATAAGAAACATCATCTTCCTCTTAGCAACAGATCATCCTTAACAATTCAATATGCCTCATTAAAGATACTAAAATAGGAATGTTTCTGAGTACACCTGCAAAACGCAGGATCTCTGAAAGTAAAAACAATACAACAACCCTTCCTTCCTTTGCCAGAATGGAATGGTGGGAATATTCACAAAAGATGCTGCTTAGTAAAGAAGCTCTTCCACTGACAGACTATACCTTCAAACCACAAAGAAAAAAGAAAGATGAAAGCTCAGTTTCTCCAGAAGACAGGAAGGTGGGAGTAGGAAATCTATGACTTCTATGAAGAGTGCAACAAACTTGCTTCCCCACTGATGTACAAAACTCAAATTGTTTGGCACTTCTATTGAAAATCCAGGCCTACAACTGAGTAGTATAGGAACAGCAATTGCTGGCAGACTTGTATCAACAGAGCCCAGCAGTTGGCTCTATTTCAGCTCCTATCTAATCCTTATATTATACTGTGCTCATCACCACAGTATGTGAATTCACACTAATGTGSTGTTATACCTAAAAAACAAAGCCCACAGCAAAATGTGAGCAACTCAGGAAATCTGCAATTAATATTCTAGCACAGACTCAACTGTGTTCCAACACCCCCTGCCATTCTTTAACCATGAGTTCATTCTAGTTATATTCTGATATAAGSCACAATGTGATATTAATCCATATGTTTTGACTGATAAATCACCAGCCTACCACAAATGGGACACAAACTTCCCCATTGCTTCTACACATCAGGGTAACTGAGCAATCTGGTCTAGTGAAAGGCACCCCTGCCCATGGAGGAGGGGTTGAAACTGGATGATCTGTAAGGTCCCTTCCAACCTAAGCTGTTCCATGATTTGTATGTTTGTGGTTTAATGTGTTTGTTATACAGCACTCCCAGCCTAGTAAAATTTTTTGCAATAATGTGGAAATATATTGTCTGTACTTTCTAATTTAATCCTGCCTACAATAGTGTCTTTGACATAGTACTTTGTTCTTTTGYTTAGATTTTCATTTCCCKCTTCAGATACAAAAAAATAATCCARYTTGRTAAGGCAAAAATAGAACCTCAACCTCATAATGATTACATCAAAATCAACACAATCCTACTGTAGATGTAGCTGTTTTGTGAAAAATGTGTAAATAAAACAAATTAAAATACGACAATTACATCAGCCCTTGTCCCAATAACAAATGTTTTTCAAACTGTTTTTATCATACCATGTTTTGTAATACAATCCTGTGATGCAACTACCACTAAAATAGGTAGGTAGCAACCACGATACTAAAAAAACTTCTGTTTTCACCTCCCCTCTCACTACATAACATCTTCCAGAATCCATTTCTCTGGAAATATTGGGAAACCCATTATGTTTACTATAMAGGAACAGTGCCACAGTGTGCACAGAGTTTGGTAACAGGAGGCTCTAGAAAAGAACCGTGTGAGAAGAGGCCATGAACTGTCCTGYGCCAGGCAGTTAGAGCCACCTCTGAACCTGATGGCAGCACACCATTCCACCCGAAAAAATTAAACCAAAGGAGAATACACAGAGCACTTCAGCTCAGACATCTTCTCAGAAACAGTGGCAGCCACTGGAGAAGAAATGGAAGAGACATACAGAAGATGATCTTGTTGGAGACTGCTAGCACTTGGATGAAACCAGAGAAGGTACAATCCCAAAAGGAGGATGGTGGGTGGATAAACCACATTGAGATTGGTACACACCCTYGGTACCAGATAAAAGTTAACTTGCAAACAGAGAAGAACACACATAAAAAGTCTAAAAGGCAGCACTAACCAGGCTTCTTGATGAAGTCTTGCATGGTTACTTATTTGCATGTATTACTGGACTGCAGTGAAAAGCACTGAATGCAAAACATTATCTTACTTCAATTTGATGACAATTTTAACTATTCACTGAGGATCTACATCCATGCTTCTGACTTGAATTTTCAAAAAATCCTAATATTCTAAAGTTACAACAATTCCCACTACATGTTCAATCTGTTTTGTATGTGGGGTGGACAAGAGAGCATTAAATAACATAAATTTGATCTATGGTTTTTAGTAACATAATAAAAAAATGTTTTATTTTTAATGAAGATGTACCAACTAGAAATTTTGAGGAGGAAAAAAACCCCAAACTATCCATTTTTCTTTTTGGCAGGTTCATGCCATTTTACAGTGCTCTAGTACCAGGCTTTAGGGGCTGTACAGATTTGCCATGACTTGAATAGAAATCCATTCTTTTTCTTTGCTGAATGAATGCCATTATTTGGCTGTGGGTTGTAAGTACAGTTATATTTCTAAGAATTTTATTTCTGTCTGTAACAGCTCAAGAATAGGAATATTACTTATGTTCCATTTCATAGTTCTGAAAGTGTTTTGACCCCACATAGAAATTTGAAGACCTTTTCTGAATAGGGCCTTCTATTCACAAAATGATTTTTTTCTGTATTATTTTATTAATACAAACATACTTCACCTAGTGAAAGCAGGTCTTACATAATATACAAGAGGCATCTTATTACATTGWGATGACTTTAAATAGAGTCTTTTGACTATGAAACTTTTTTTTTCTACTTAAGTGAATGTAAACTATGTGGACAATGAGAAGTAACATCTTTTGAAATGACCTTCAGGTGATATTTAAATAAAAAAATCATGTAAATATTTTCAAATTCAAATAAAATGCCCCAAAAAATAGACTTGAATAACAAAGCAGTGAAATAGATTATCTTGTTTCACAGGACTCTGTAAGTGTTTGAGAGCTGATTTTTTTTTTTTTTTAGTATCCCTTTAGAGTTAAGTCCAGGGCTGATACTCTGTCAGAAAGGTGAGTGTTATCAGCCTGCTATGGCCAGAATACATCTGTGACTCAGCATMTCTATTTTTTCCAGTGATTTTAGGAAATCATTAAATTGGTAGCAGCTTTGCAATTTCTGTAAGAGTAGTAGCTGTTGWCTTAGGACAACTTTTCTAAAACAAAGTATTTTTTCAAATCTGTCAGATTATGATATTAATCATTGAGATGTTGTGGTTTAGATTAGCCTTTGATTAGTTTGCTAAATACATAGCATTCATTTTCCCTGGCTTTTGAGAGCAGAATTTTCCCTTAAATCTGCTCACATCTGGGKTCATTTGTTCACAGCAACATTGCTATGAATTCACCTGACTCTCACCTAATTTAGCCCTGACAGGATGCTGAAGGGAATTTGATATAGCAACTCTTAAYGGTTTGGTCTGCATTTTGTGTTCATGGAAGTTCCAGGTACTGACTGATGGTTTTGCCAACATATACAGTGCTCAACAATAAAATAACTTTAAACATGAGAAATTTAATGTACCATTAAAAAAGGACATTTACTTACAAGTATCACTGAAATGCCCAATGCCATCAGAATGAACAATTCTGCTCATAACATTTTGGGGGCATGTTTACCCATCAGTTTGTATTGGCTCTCCAGAAAGAGCTCCCTGAGTGGCCTCATCACAAGAYGTCCTAAGACACAAGCGAGAGCATGAAACACTCAGCCCAGCCAGAAAAATGAGCATCAGCAGTGCAGACCAAAGTGTTCAGCTCTGCCACTCAATTCAAACTTTTAGTTCTGTCTCTTTACCTCCTGTTCATATTCTTCTACTGTCCAAGCCCTGTGACGGTAGCAGAACAAAAATGAGTGTGTAGGGAAGGACAGGAAGGGTAGACTTCACCTTCAGCAGCAGAAGCACTTTAGATGGGACTAAAATGTTTGTGAAGTCAAACTCAGACTATTACCAAGTTCCATTCTTTTCCATCAGCTCCTCTTCAGTGATGCTGAAGAGCCAGGTGTGTTAGTAAGCCATGTCCCATGCATCTGTTCTCAAGTGAGAAAGCAAAGCCTGAATAAAGACAAAAGCACTGTGGAAGGTAAGATGCATTTGGTCTGAACACTGTGGGAAGGGAAAGAAGATCACKCAGATGCAAAAGTGCTTAAATAGTGAAAGTAAAGATAAATGTAAAATTTTCAGTTACATTTAAGACAGTAGAGACTTTCACAATATAAATGTTTAGAACTATTTGCATCTCTAAACAATGAAATATATTGCATATTGTTATACGCAGATAACAGAATGTAAGTAGAATTAAACCTCCCCTTAAAGAAATCCTTTAAATATTGTAGTTTTAAAAATCAAAAGTGGAATACTGTAATTATCCAGCTCACATATGATGTTATTTTCAGTTAGAAAAACATGCTAAATATTTTCCTGAGTTTSATTTTTGCTACCTGATGTATGTTACTTAAACCATACCTTCAATTAATAAAATACACAAGCAATTTAAYAATAAGCCTTGAAAGAGTAACCCTCAAAATATATTAGTGCACCAACAGCAATCCYATTAAGTGAAGCATCATTTAAAAGTGTCAATGGCTCTTACAACACCGGTTGCAATCCCTTACTAATTTAACATTACAGCTTCATTTCTTGTTCTAATCTCATCTAATTTACCCTTCTTATTTCCTTGCTTCTGGATATGCTAGGTTTGCCACCCAATGAGTTTATTTCGCTAGTCATTCACTTTTAACTGTAAAACCAAACTATTTGAGGGGAATAATCTCCCTGCAATCCAACACAGGATAAAGAGCTCTTATTTATCGAGCATTTTGTGCCKTGAATTGAAGCATTATTGCAAAGAGTGAGCAATAAACAAAAACACCTCAGGGGCCTGGGAGGAGCAATGTAACCAATTACATTTAATTAAATCAAAGGATGGGAGCCCTAGGGTTGAATGAGCTGAAGAACAAATTTGCATTAACACCTAGCAGCCAAACAAGTAGTTCTTGGTTTAGTCTGGAAGTACAATTGTTGCCATCTATTCTCTGCACTGAAGGGGGGCCATTAGCTAAATTCTTCGGAATTGTTTGTCCACTGATGAGGGGCTGCCTTCTCAACATTTCACCTCCTCACACATGAAAATTGCCTACTAAAATAAACAGCTTCTTCTGAAACCCAGCAAACAAACATTAGTACATGATTCACAAGTCTCCAATTGTGTCACACCTTTGTCCAGAGTCGACAAAAACAACACCTCCAGCTCACACACCTGAGGAAGTGGAGACCATCCAAGACCTATTTGGGTGAGTGAGGGGAGAAGAAGTGGAAAGAATTAAGTTAATCTGGCCMTAATGAATTCTATGAATTGAAACTACCAGGAGAGTCATTACCTACRGCACTTTAGGAATGGATGCAAACACTGAGCCTTTGGCTTAATGAGAAGACTTCCTAACACAAAAGTAATTACCAGTGCAATGCACCTCGACCCTTTCCCTCCACTGTCCAGAGACAGGAAAGAAAGATCATGGAAGTCTGAGAAGAGCAGGAAATGAAAATTTATAACCACAACTATGAAAATTATAGAGAAATTAAGAGCAATTAMATGCAGAAATGTCAAGAGTCCACAAGTCTCTGTTTTCCTAACTATGATTCCGTGGGGGAAAATAGGGGAGAAAGACTACAAATGTTTAATCAGTTATATACTGCTCTTTTTCGAATGTTTCTTTCACGGTCACTAAAAGACAGAGTTTACATGTAAAGAAAATGATTTTTTTGAAGGTATCTATGAGCCATTTGGCAGAGTAGCAATAACCAAAATTCTTTTTTCATTATTTTAAAGTATACTTTCAGGGATTTATAAGTATAATAATTTCAAATAATTAGAGATTTAAACTTATTGTCCCATACTCTATCCCATGAAGTATGCCTTAATCTACATCTGTCAAAAGCATAAATTAGTTTATCCATTTTAGGTATACAGCAAATAAAAAGGAATGTAATGGTTTCAAAACAYTGCCCTAAACCTAAAGCTAAAAGGCTGAATTATTAAAACAATTTTTTAGGCAATCAGTGTTCATTGTGCCCTAAAAGTTTAACAGCCAAGATTCTCATTTTGAAAAATACTGAATGTGCGTATATAATATTTTTTTAGCTCTTGTACCTTGAATATTAAGATGGAGAGTASAGAGAACAGTAAAAGAATTTTGTAGAGGCTGATCTCAGTCTTTTCARGAAGTTAGTTGTTTCCCTCTTGACCTATTCATTTTCTTGCTTTGGAAGAAATTRAACTGCAATCTTACTCTGCAAAGTGACCATGTAAATTCTATTCTTACCAGACAAACTTGCTTCCTTTTTGTACTCATAGCTACGTTTTCCTCTCACAATGACAAATAAAAATATGTTTTAGTGCCCTTTTATACACTGTTAGACCCMAAAAAGGTAAAGGAGATCTAATAGCTTTTTTAACGAGATAAGAAGTTGGTTTATACTTTCATCTTGTTAGCTGAGGTAGTATCAATCTTAAAATAAATGAGAAAACCCTGTTTCAGAGCAGATATCTGTTATATATGTACTTTCAGGCTAAACCTACTCCAGTCTTACTAGTTCAGCAATAAACAGTGACCTTCTTTGTGTCACATCTTGTTAATGACAATATAGGGACTGTGAGATAGGTTTTTTAATCTGGAAAAAAAAGCCCAAAACAAACCAAACACAACACTCGTTCTCAAGGTGGGCAAGTTTTCTATTAGACCAAACAGCTGATCCAACYGACAGATTGGTATTAAAGCCAAAATGAGCCTACAGCAATGGGTGTAGATGATCACATATTGGGAGTGACACAAGAGATGGACTACCTCCTTTCAGCAGCAACGAGCTGATAGATCAGCACAGCATATGGTGSTGCAATGCCAACAACTGTCTAGCTTACAATTTACAAGCACCTTAACTTAGACATGTTTCTCAACAGATGAAACAAAATTATCTCAAAGCTGAACTTAACTGAGTAGAGTAGCACTAGTATGTTCTGGAGGTTGCTTTCCTATTTGCTTTCAGAATGTGCTTTGCTAACAARCTTTAAAACCATGCCAAGACAAACCACAGACGCCAGTTCCACATGTATAGTCCTTACCTGCCTTAATCTACATTCATAAAAAAAGCCCAAACAACAACATTTCTTGCTATATATCTGTACTTGTACTTCATGGATAAACTGCTCTGAATGTCACTGCTTTCTCCTTTTTAAGGTAACTACAGACCTGATACACTTCCTAATTCTTGGCTGTGACCCCTGCGAAGAGCAGTATGRGCAGGTAGACTAAGATTGATTGTAGCAGGAAGCAGAAGCCCTTGARTAAAACCTTTAGGTTACATACTACTTACACCTCCAGTGTGTTTATAGAGAGAAAGACAATGCTGCCTGAAAGTAGTTGTGTTTCTGCCAGGGTTTTTTTAACACTCATGGATGGCATGTCAATCAAAATGAATACAGCTAGTTTTGAGGTGTGACATTTAGGAAAAAAAATTCTTTGCTGGAGAATTCTCTATGCCAGCTTTACTTATGAATGAAACTACACAATGGCAAGAACCTGTGAAATTATCAACTGTTTCTATATGTACAAAGGTTTGACACTGAGCCTACTGCAGCCATCCACTACTAGTGTTGAAACTTAAGATTCACCTATGCACAGAAAGCACTATTCTGGAACTAAGTCTATACATACAACAAGTACATATTTTTTGAATGCTTATATTGCACTATTTCTGAACATGGCTCTTGTTCAGCTAAAAAATTTTCTCATATATGAGGTAAGAAAAAGGATTTGCTTTAGAAGCAAAGAATGAAAGCAGAAAAGCAAGAACAGTGTGAGAAGTGWTTGCACGCATAAGAAATGGTGGGAAAAGGAAGAGTGATATATGGTCTACATGAAAAAATTAGAAAATATCATAAATATGACACACCTGATAAAACAATTCACGTCCAGCACTACTCTGCCATGTGAACTGCAGAACAAGAAGTCCTCACAGCAGTCAATCTGATGATGCAGTAGCTCTGTGAATGTACAGCACTGAGGAAACACATACCAGGTACCTTTCTAAATAGTTATTCTCTCACAAGATCTAAAAGCAGCCACACTGTGACAGAACATTCCACATGCATGGAGTAATAATGTACCTGCTGATGAGTGGTACAACTTCCATCCCCACCCTGAATCCCTGCATACCAGAGAGCTGCTGCTTGCAGCACAATTAAGGTTTTATACTAGTCCAGACAGAAAGTTGAGAGAGGTGATCCCAAGACTGTTTCCAAAAAATTGCTAACCACWCTTGAAGACCTTGAAAAGATATTTTCTTGGAAAAAAATACCTGTTAAACTTTAAATATGTTCTTGAAGGAAAGACTAGTTYTACAATTTCAAATTCAAATCCTACTCCTCTCCTTTGAAAAACCACTTGTTTCAGTTTGCTTCCATTTATTAGAAATATTTTTTTTTCTCAAAGGTATTCAGTATTAGGGGGGCTTCTTTATTTTGTTTTTGAGGTCAACAGGAAACACTGTTTCTTGTCTCAATCTCATCCATTCTATGCTATTTTCAAATCTGTTGTCCTCAACTGTTCTCAAAAAGCAGTWATTTCATTTTGAATTCATTATTTCCTTTTGGATATGCTTCTGTTTACCCCAGTAGAAAACTGAAATGAGCTACCAAATTACATATTTGCTTCATCATTCTAATTAAATTGTTAATTAATTAATCTTAGCATTCTTTAAAGAAGATTCATAGCAATTACATAAGTAACACAGAAAGGCATTTTATACAAAGTAGGAGATAATGACCTGAAATTTCACATTGCAAAATGTAGTTGGAATATATGACTAAAATTTTCTGCTCCAAACTATGTATTGGTATTCAACTGTGTCTACCACTGCAYGTTTGACGCTGTACTCTTGATGTGTTTAAATTAGGGAAAAAGAATTAAACAGTTAAAATTCAAAGCAATATACAGATCTTAAGAGAATACATTTTTTTTATATCTTTACACATGATACAAGATAGTAAATAGTGACAAATGAAACCAAAGCAYTTTCATTCAAAATAACTAAGAAACATCAATTTAAAAAGATGTTAATTAACCCTGCAGGATACATGTAGGATTTGAAATGAGTCCAAACAATGTCCAGCTTAATGCTAAGAACTTATAAAATGAGCTATCAGGGCCTATTAGTGCATTGTAATGGCTTAGATACTTGAAGAAGTGACCCTAAAATCTCTATTCTGACCCGACTTTCAGAAATGGGGCAGAAGATTGACCTTCACACAATATAATCAGCAAAGGATCTAAAAAATGTATCTCTCTGTTATGTGAAGCCACAGTTTTATTTACTCAGGCATGTTCACTTTGGAGTTAAGGTCCACTCAAGCATCATTTCAGGGTTAAAGGTTATAGTATAAAGCCATTATGTTTTCAAGCAGAGTAGCATGCTACTATTTGTTTTGCAGTAATATCACAATCAGACATTACCTTTTTAGCTTGGCCCAGCGGTGAGTTTAAGACCCTGGTGTATACATTGTAAAATAGACTGGTACTTTCTAAAAGTCATTCAAACTGCATTTGCTAAATTTTAGATTGGTGTATATTTTTTCTGTGGTCTCATATATAGACAGAGATACAGAAAGGTTTATGATATCTGATCCTGTGGAAAGTCTGTTTATATAATAATKAGGTTGATTACACATTCAATATACAGTCAATGTAAAGAAAAAAAACAGTAATTTGATAATTAGTTTTACAATGGGGTCAAYGTCTCAGAAAACTGAATAAAGTAACTGTAAAAGTAGCTACAAGGACAGTAMCGATTTCTAAAGTTCTCATTCAAGACTTGTTTAAAACTTCTTGCTATTGTTTACCAGCTCCTAGTATTCATTACATACCTATACCAAACTGTGCTGATTTTGGCTAAGGAAGAGTTACATTTCCTCACAGTGTCTTGTATGGGGCTGTATTTTGGATTTTTGCTGAACACAGGATTGGTAATATAGAGATGTTTTTGTTATTGCTCAGCAGGGCTTGCACAGAGCCAAGACCTTTTCAGCCTTTTGTACTGCCACACTGGTGACAGGACACAGGGTATATGGGCAGCTGAGAGGAGACACAGCCAGGAAAGGTGACCAAACAGGGATATTTGGGTCAAAAGGGATCAAAGGGATATTCCAGACCATATGACATCATGTTCAGTGTATAAAGTGGGAGGAAGAAGAAGGAAGAGGGGGGACATTTGGAGTGATGGTGTTTGTTTTCCCAATTTGTGTTTTCCCAGTTTTCCCCACATCATTATATGTGATGGGGCCCTGCTCTCTTGGAGATGGCTGAACATATACCTGCCCRTGGGAAGCAGTGAAATTCCTTGTTTTGCTTTGGTTGTGTGTGTGGCTTTTGCTTTGCCCAAACTCTCCCTTGAGTTTTCTAGCTTTCTTAAAATATACACTACAAAAAAGCAACAATACATATATATAAATATTACTTGTCCACTGTATTTCCTCAATATTCTTTTTTTTTTTTAACTGCACTTTTGGAATATCAAGTACTAAGTGTGTTTTATTAAGTACTTTATGCAACATTCAAATTCCCAATTCAAAAATGATGAGGAAGAGTAGAATTTGCTACTCATTTCTATGCCAAGTTTCAATTATCACACTTCCTTATTATTCAGCACAGAAAAYATTTCAATAGTTACCAGATTCTCACCTCATTCAAATTAAAATAATTTGGGGGGATTTTTTTAATCAATTTTAAAGGGAAGACAATGTTTCTGATTCATTTGACAAGCCTTGCTGAAGACAATGAGATTCTTTATATTAGTAAGGCAAGTCAAATTTGACTTGTATTAAAAACAATTGAAAAAATATGACAGTAATTCAAAAGCTGACAATGCTTTCAAACATTTGGGGAAAGATGGCACATTGCAGTTTTACTTCCATCATCTTACAATAATTATGTCACCAATAAGATCCTATTTCAGGCAGGGTCAAAGTAAACTGTCAGGTAAAATAAATCTTTGACAAGATCTTACTAAAAAACTCTGTTAAAAAAACAGGTTTTCTTCTCCATATATATAATGTGAATATATATATTTATCTGTAACAGCTATTAATACCTATGTACATACACACATTAAGAAGCCCGTGCCAATTAGACCGATTTAGTTAAAAATCATAGGATAATCTCTTCTGAGCASTACACACATATCTGTAATTGTGGAATAAGAAACTATGCAATTACAAATCAAATCCTTCTATTTAAATGCTTAGATTTGTGAAAGGATCTAACAGGAATGACCWTGCAAACAAGACCAGGTGCAAGGAGCTGCACCTGGGGCAGGGCAAACACAGGCACAAAYACAATCTGAGTAGAGAACTGATTGAGRGCAGCCCTGCTGAGAAGGACTTGGGGGTGCTGGTGGATTAGGGGCTGGACATGATCAAACCACGTGCACTCMCASCCCAGAAAGCCAAATTTGTCCTGGGCTGCATCCAAAGCAGCGTGGGCAGGAGGGCAAGRGRGGGGATTCTGCCCCTCTGCTCCCCTCTGGTGAGACCCCACCTGCAGTGCTGCATCCACCTCTGGGGCCCCCAGCAAAATRARGACATGGACCTGTTGGAATGAGTTCAAAGATAMYCRYAGGGCTGGAGCACCTTTCCTATGAAGAAAGRCTGAAAGAGTTGCTGTTGTTCAGCCTRGAGAAGAGAAGRCGCTGTGGAGACAATATAGAAGCCTTCTAACACTTAAAGGAAGCTACAAAAAGCTCCAGAAAGCTGAAGCGAGACTTTTGACAACAGCATGTAGTGATAGGACAAGGGCTAATGGCTTTAAGCTGACGGGGCAGGTTTACATTAGATATTAGGAAAAAATTCTTTAATGTGAGTGTGGTGAGATGCCGGAACAGATTGCCCAGGGAAGTTGTGGATGTCCATCCCTGGAAGTGTTCAAGGCCAGGCTGGATGGGGCTCTRAGCAACCAGGCCAAGAGAATGGTGTCCCTGCCCATGTCAGGGAAGTTAGAACAAGATGGTCTTTAAGACCCCTTTCAAATCAAACTGCTCTGATATTTGGAATCATAATTTCCAGGTTTCTGCCTACTTCTTTTTGAGAGCTCACATTCAACTATTACAACAAAGCTCTTTAAATGCCAAACATAGAAAATTCTGTTTATACTAAAAAAAAAAAAAAAGCTAAGAAACAATTAATATATTAAAACACCGAATTTTCATTACTTAGTCATCAGCAGTTCAATCTGATTCTAGATAAGCCTTGCAGAATTAATTGGCATAGCATCTCTCCTTTCTGTTAGGCTGTCACCCTAACAAACCACAAATCTGTATCTGTGTACTTTAATACATAATATTTACTGTATCATTTTCTGAAGAGCACATGAAGAGAATCCTCAAAAGAAAACCCTAATTATGAAGAAATATTTGAAATAATGACAATCACAACAACTAAAAGAACTTAGATTACCTCTACCAATTTTTATTTGTCTAGAATTATCTATATTGTTGTGCTGTACCTGCTGTCAACAAAACGAAGTATTTGAAAATCTGTAATATATATGTTGATTGCTATCATAATTACTTTTGCCTCCCAATGGAAAGTGTGAGGTATTATAATTTCTGGAGATTAACATCGAAGATGTGCAACTAGCCACTACACTATGCAAACATCTACATTGTAAAGCATTTATCAGTTACAACAAAGATGGCAATGAATGAAGCCTCTGCTAAGTAGTTGATCTTGAATACGTATTCAATACCACCACTATAATTTACTTTTTTTTTCAATGCTAGGTATGACAGCATGTTTCTAACTCTGTAACTGGAAAATTCAATGGAAATGGGAAGGATAAATACTTTTTTTACAGRTGCTTTAAAAACACGGAAAATAATTCAACAAGAATTTTATCTGAGCAAACAATTAGAAGGTATTATTTGAAGGGCTTCCCAAAGTTGTCCATCRCTACCTTGATTCATACAATTCTAGTGTCTTAGCAGATACCTGCTTGTTTTTATTTCTTTGAATTATGTATATTCAAAGACAATATATTTTACTGTCCATTTAAAAAACTCAGAGATCTCGGCTTTTAAATGCCACACTTGCATGACCATTTTATTCCTGTGTATGTTTAAGCATTTTGCCTTTCTGAGTAGCTTAAAAAGGCAGCCTAAAACCATTGTAGACTGCTGCTTTTTGGTACTACTACCATTTAAAAGCAATTACTTTTAAGTCAAGGCTTACAAAGTTGTTCATATTTTAATGCTCAAGTTTTMCAGTAAGTAAAAAAGTCTGCTTCTTCAGGAGAAAAGTTATATAATTCCTCAGGAGTGTGCCTACATACAACAAAGAATAATGAAATTGCTGCATGCATTTATTTTTAAGCATTCATAAGTCCTTTAACTTCATGTCTATATGCCAGAGTTCCTTAAGGAAAAACTATGTTTTACGAAATTTAAATACAGTTCAGGAAAGTGACAAATGTCCTATCAAGAAAAGCAAAAAAAGAAAAACATTGAGCACAAGCTTCAGTTTGTACCTTAGACTCATGAGTTTTCAACCTTTTTCAAATATTTTTATTAATGTAAAACCACATGCAACACAGTCCTTATTAATCAATATAATTAATCCTCTTCCCTGATAATTTATATAAATAGTTGACTTTTGGTTTTAGCACTTTCTCACAGATGTACATTTGAAAGCAATGTCTGCTAATCTCAGTTGTCTAAGGGAGAAAAATTACAGTACATAAATACTGACAGTTCACGGCTGTTTAATAAATAACTGCACTAGATCAATCAACACCAGCCAAAACCCACCTACATAAATTTATTTTCTAAGACAATCTCAGATTAGGAATCTTCCTCTGTTACTTTAACCTAGGAAATAATCATAAAATGGACTCAGATTCACCTGTCAGTAAGCTTCTCCCACAGGAAATGTGCAGCTGCACATCCCTTTCTCATAGGGAATTTATCTTGGTTAGTTTTCCACAGAAAATATAATGCATGATTTTAAAAGCAGATTATGGTTGTGGACAAAATTATCGAATTAATTCTTACTAGTAATAACTGCCCCTCTGTTTATCTGGCTAAACTCATGTGTCTTAACCACACACAAAAAAGGGAAATAATATTTTCTACTTTGGGAGTGTCCAATTAAATAATAAGTAAACCCACAAATTGCTTCAAATTGCCACAATTTTAAAATGAGAACCAAAATACAGCAAAAATAAGGACCCTGCTTATGAGCTGCTTTGTCCTATTATGTTTTATTATGAAGACATTCCAGTATTTTTAGCCTGACAGAATTTATACTAAGGCGTCGGTTTGCAAAATGGTTTAAAACTGACCCAGCTCTGTGAATGGGTAAATTTTATGGAACTGAGTATAAGCTTACRGTGAGGCATGCTATTGTCCTCACATTCTAAATTCTTATCGGCACATTGCAGTGGGGTTTATTCCTGACATACTGTCATAAGGGACTACCCAATACATTTAGTAATATTGTTTCTTGTGTAACTGTCCAGAAGGAGCTCCAGTAAATGAGCACATAAAAGCACCCAGCCCATTCCCTTTGATAACTCAGGTGTGCTGACTGCCCCTACTTTCRGGAAACCACCTTGTGAGCATTACACCCATTAGACTCGTGTCTGAAACCACATAAATTCTACATAAAACCTGCAGCTACCTCATGGAAAGTTAAACAAAACAAAAAAAAGTTCTACTTTCTACTTTTTGAYAGACACAGYTGAAGCATCTAAATAAAGGAATGGATTTAAGTCYGTGAATGCCAGCTGTGATGAATTCCTGGCCATGCCACTATGTGCACAGAAATGCCTCCTTACCAGAGGGAGGAGTGAAATTTGTTGTCACAGCATCTAAAGTTCAGTTCAGCAATGCCCAAGTCTCTTTTCTGACACAGCTCTAAGTYCTKCAATTCTGATAACCCAAATGAGTGGCATTTAAAATGACAAGGCACTCCTGAGAACATAACACTGCAAATTTAACAAAGATTCAATAATAAAACTACATATAGGTGAGGTTAGAAGTCAGGTGGCCCTCTGCAYACCACCACTGTAATATGGCCTCCCGCTTCTAACCCATGAACAGCTCTGTAATAAAAACAGAGACTTMTAAGACTTCCTACCTCTAAAATAGATCTAATATTTCTTTCACAAATGTAATATTATATGGATTAGTCAATAATAAAAAGAGTGCTTTGGGGACTACAGCACCATCTTCTGAGCAGGTATAAACCACACATTTAAACATGACAACAAACACTGCCTTGAAATATTGGAATTGGCCTAAGGGGAAACCTAAAAATTAATTGAAAAGAAACCCTCTCAGATAGTGAAACACACCTTCAACCAGTACTAGTGTAGATAGGAAGAAAGCAAATTTAATTCACAAAGCACAGGTCACAATTTGACAATAAATACAATAAACAAGGAGTTGGTGTCAAAAGGAGTTGGGTTCAAATTGGTTTCTTTTTAGTCC
>NW_026623955.1:84877-138223 GCF_030028575.1 Malurus melanocephalus
GTGAGACATTAGAGGTGATTAGGAAAAATAAAGTTCCTTGGAAGACTGAGATGTTGACTGCCTGAAAGTGATTTCTTTGCTAAAATTCCGGCAGCTCTGGCGGATGGGAGGATCCACCAAGAAAATTAAAAGTGAAGTGGTTGTGCTGCTGCTTAATGGGGAAAATTGGTGAGTTCAAAACAAGGCAAACAAATAAAAAAACTCTCAGGATTATATTTGATCAAATAAATAGGAAAAAAAAAAAAAAAAAAAAAAAAAACACCAAAAAAAACCCTAATTAAAAAAAAAAAAAGACAACAACAACAACAACAACAAAAAACCCCCTGCATTATTTGACTTTCTGCCATACTTATTAAAAGTAGGGAGAGGGGAAATAAAGGGTATTAGAGTAGATGGCTTTTACAATCCTACCCTAATTTTTTTCTAGATTACCAAACACATCCCAAAACCAGTACATAGCACAGAGTAGCTGCAGTTTTCCTTCAGGACACCAAAGAACTACAAGGCAGAACTGTGCATAGAAGCTTAGATAGGATACATCTGYAGTATGAATGATTAAAATAACAGCTTTCAGAAAATGAATGAAATTGTAAGGCAGAGAATAATCAGGTGACTTGCAGTGCATAAGACAATCATGCATTCTGTAATTAAGTATAATGTTTCATTCAATTCAACCTCTCCCTCATCTTCACATAATTAAAAACTTGAAACAGATTCATGTTTTTCATTCTTTTGTTGCATATTTCATGATAAAGTACAACAATAAAAAACAAATTACAGATTTTAATTAAAAAACCATTCACCAGAGCAGCAAGATAAGAGGCTTGTTTATAGSGAAGAAGCAGTAGATGTCTTGTATCAAAACTTTTCAGAAAGTCTTTTGACAATTTCATAGGAAACAGTCTAAATAAAATTTGGTAAGGATAGGTGAAGAGCTGATCAAGAAAAGTGACTATGGAGAACAATGGGAATAATTCTCAATGGTTTGATGTAAAAGCAGGTGAATTTAACAGGTGGATTTTCTATAAACACCTGTACCAGACTGTGCTCTGTTCAATGTTTTCATTGATCATCTAAAGGAACATGCACATTACATTAGCAATTTATCACTTTTWAAAGTCCAGTAAGTTGAAAGACARGCTTCAAAGGACAAAAGTAACAAACTGGGAGAAGTCTGGAAACAGGAAGAAATTCAACAGGGACAAGCTGCAGGTATTAAAATTGGGTAAGAATAATCTGCTACATAAATACACAATTAGGAATGACTGATCCCTTCTGAAGAGGACCAGGATCTTATGGCAAGTCAAAAGCTCAACAYGAGTCAAAGTCAGGCTGTTGTAAGAGGAAAATACAATATTGGGATTACAGGTTGTAAAACAAAATCTCCTGATTCACTTAGTATTATAGTGGTCTCAACTAGAATACTATGCCCTGATTTGACAACCATTCTTCAAAAAAGATACAAACCAAATGTATTAAATGCCAGAAAAGTCAGAGCCTAGCAAAAAATGTAGCTTAAGAAAACATGATAAATTTGGCTTGCTAGACCTAAAGAAAAGAAGACATAGGCAAGGCTGTGTGATGACTTAATATACCTAAAAAGCTATTGCATAAAAAAAATTTCAGTTTTGCCAAACAATTAATAAATTTAAGTTTTAGTAAAAAAGGCTAGCCATTAGAGCTGAGGAAATATTTTCTACCAGTAAGAATAGATGTAAAGTCACCATTGCTAGAGGCAGTATGTTCCAAATCATTGTTTATGGAATAGTCACTAAAATCTTTTGCAGGTGGAGTGCAGTCTTAATTTAAAACCATAAGGCTCCAGTAATTACAACTAACTTGCAGTTGTACACATTCCTCACACATTTTCTATTTACTAAACAATTTGTACAGGAGGCTCTTTTAATCTACTAGGTCTACCAAAAATTAGTTCTTTAGATTTCTGAAATAATGTCCTRTTCACTTCTTACCATATTATTATAAATATTTTTAAAAGAATAGCTTAAACCWGATATAATTTTATTTAACTGTACAYACTCACAACAACAGTATTTAATTTCTCAAGCTAGGTACATGAAATCTAGTCCTACAATGGATTTTCACCTGGTCACTGCTATGTAGATTAGTTTTCATCATGCATTTCAGTCAGAACTATCATCAGACAAAACATTTCAAATGCATATATTATTCACCAAAGGTTTCAAATTCTCATTTCCAGAAATACTTCACTCAAAGTAGGGGTTTTTAATACAATTTTAGGAATTGGTGCTGAATTAAACTGAAACCTTTCACTCTGACATTTTCAAAGGAAAACATGAGTTCAAACATTTGAATATGATTTTTTAAAATTAAATACAGGGCACCTTTTGAAAAGTTCTCTAAACCAAACTTGAAACAAAACCAAAACAAGGTTCAAGTTATGCATAACATTTCAGCTGCATTTGTATAGAGAAAACAAAGAACAAGGACTGCACTTGGTACCAGCACACTCCAGCCACTGATGAAACTATAATATACAGAGAAATGCCCCATCTGATGTGCATGTCAGAACCCATCAGCTACATGTGGTGGTGTCAAACATAARGGAGATACTCAGGATGTGAAAAGCAGCACTGAAAGCATGATTAGAACATGGCAAGTAAAAGAAATTTTGACAACAAAAAGAACCATCACAAAGAAACATGCAAGTTTCACACAAATGGCAACACCCTACTGCACACCAAACTCATTTGAAACTATTTATTTCAATTACACTCAAATTTGAAATATTTTTAGAGTAAGCTCTAAAATGCGTTAGAAGACTAAGCTTAATTGATAGCACAGCACATTGTAAGGGGATGCTAGCCATTGTTATCTTGCTCTGTCACAATTAAAGAGGTTACTAAGTTATCTAAAGCAAAAGCCATGAAATTAATGAAAATCATTCATACTYTTCTCCTTCTACCAACCTAATTTAAGATGTTATACTGTATCTTCAAARTTTTAATTAATGTAAATCAAAAGATCCAATTTCTCATGGCAATCCATTTAAAGTACATGGAATACTTTCAAAAATRCTTCATGTTATAGAAGATTAGCACGAGTAGTACACTTAGAAACCTATTTATGCCAACTACTTTTATAAAGATTAAGAGAACAGATGATGCCAATATGTAGCTAATCAGAGTGCCAAGGTACAAAGCACTGCTCAGCAACACAGAAAAGTAACTGCAGTTGCTCTAAGAGATTCACATATTTTTACCAAAATGCTCTCAATGGAATAAGCTGAACAGGAGAACCAATTCCTGCAAAAATTTCAATCTGACCCAGGAAGAAAGAGGGTACTAAGAGGTGCTCAACTGGGCTTCTTCACCTCCCACCTTCTCTAAATTGGTGCCATACTTGAAAGTATAGGCACAAAGATAATACTTGGAATATATAATAGGAAAAAAGTACTTTAGAGGAAAGTTATGATTCTTCTTTTCACATATAGGTTCCTGATAAACAGAAAATTCTAGTGAGTGGAGAAAAGCTGAATATTTCAGAACAGTACTTAAAACAGACAAATCACTGATGTTCCCTCAGAGAACAATCTCATAAAACCAATTCTGATAGCAAGAGTAATTTAAAAGGTGTCTTCTTCTCTCCATATACTTATTTTCTGCTCCATTCCATATGCCTTATGTCGGTTATGTCAATGTGACTGCTTGGGATGATGCTGTAAACTGGATCAGTGAAGTGAATTGGATGGAGGAGGGAGAGAGGAAACAGCTGGTTTTTCTTAACCCTGATCRTGAAATGTTTTATTTAAAAGGAAGCTGCATAGTGAATAGTAAATTGTAGGTATCATAAATACAATATTTCATTCAAAACGGCACGTATAGTTGCTATTCAAACACTCTTCCAGACAAATTATTTTTTGTTCCAGACTTTCAAGGGGCTCTGAGGTTCTGACACGATAAATAATTTC
This sequence comes from Malurus melanocephalus, assembly GCF_030028575.1. Classification (NCBI taxonomy): domain Eukaryota; kingdom Metazoa; phylum Chordata; class Aves; order Passeriformes; family Maluridae; genus Malurus; species Malurus melanocephalus. The sequence continues at coordinate 88,827 of NW_026623955.1, forward strand.
AAAGTGCCACACCAGAGGAATGAGAGAAGGCTCAGAGGACAATGGGTGGCAGTTTCTTCGGGTGAGAAAACCGACTGAGGCACAGAGAGGCAGGAAGCAWATTCCAGCTGGCAGGCTTTTCACCACTGATAACCAGATGTTTACTCAAAACAACGAGGGAAACTTCCACAGCAGCACCTGAAAATTGCGCTCTGCTCCCTGGTTGATCCAAGGCAACGTAACTTGAAATGCAGGAGCGCCTCTGCTGCCATAAAGGATGCCATCCAGAGATGTTCCCCAGGGAACTTTATGGCATCTATCCTTCCAAGCATGATAATTCAGTAGCTGCCATCATCTCTCCATTGAGGAGCTCAGATATCTGAGTCACACAGTGAGAGCTCTGGAGAAACACATAGCTCTCCAAACCCATCCTCATATATTGCTACCACAAAGAAGATATCCCTCTTGATTTAGTTATTTGAGAGAATGGAGGAAGGAAGAAATGATTCTTTGTTTCAAAGTAAATTTAAAAAATACTTTTCTTAAAGTTACATAATTACCAGTTTTAAGAAAGTGTAATTTTAAAATTAATATAAACTGAAGAAAAAAAGAAGTGAAAACTAAAAGGAGAAAAATAATTTATTTCTTTGTTTTTCCTTTGATTTATGTTTCTAAMAAACATTGATGTGAACTTCAAATTTAAGAAAAAATCCTTGTCTCATGCTATTTTCATGAAAAAYATTATATGAAGGGCAAAAATATTCTTCAATTTAGCTAGCTTATTTGGGAAAATCGTTTTTTAGAAAACCAAACAAATTTTTCCAATATAAAATTTGTTGCTACTTCTTGGAACTTCTATGTGTAAAATTAGCCTGAAGAAAAATAGTTCTAAAAGTGTTCAGTGTTTTGGAACAGTAGCTATATTCAGACACTATGTTACTATGTTTTCATGAAACTATGCAACATTTCCATCCATTAAACTGGGAAAAAAAAAAAAAAAAAAAAAAAAAAAAAAAAAAAAAAAAAAAAAAAAAAAAAAAAAAAAAAAAAAAAAAAGTAGGTCTGTAATTTTACTTTTCCTGGATTTCACAGAGATTACCTGTTTTCCTCTATAAACAGAGGCAACAGAATTTAAACAATCCTCTTCACATCTATCCCTATTTAAAAGCTTAGGTGTTCACAGGACCTACTTGCCTACAAGAGCAACAATTTTGGAGAATGTGCCTGGGTAGCTCTGAAACTGTAGCACCCTCTGCTGCTCTTTTCGTTCTAGAACATGTAAATGTACACTCAGCCAAGCAGAAAATAAAATGAGAATGTGTTGAACATGCTGTTTCTTGAAAATGGTTACATTATTAACTAATGCTATGTGCAGTTTACAAGAAAATGTTTTGCTATTACATATAGCACATTTGCAACTTTATACTACTTGACCATTTTACAATACCTCGTTTCTGTGATAACACCAGATGATAACATCTGGTTAMCTAGACAAAAATCCAAAAATATGCTGTATTTCACTTTTAAAATTCTCCTTTACAGACCCTGTAGCTTGCTTAGACGGGAGCAAATAGTAAAGAGGTTTATATTTTGGATCTTGATCATTTCACTTAATTTAAATGTTTATAAAATTTGTAATGATTACTTCAGGGAGATAGTAATATAAGCACTTTGTTTATCACTGCTTTCTCCCAAATGGAGAGACAAGGGAGGGCGATACTTTCCAAAGCCCATCCTTGCAGATTTTTCCTTAATTTTTGGATGATTTCTTCTGCCAGGATGAGCATGGCATGTGGTTCTGGGATAGCTGATGCTATCCCACAATGCCACCACTGAACCTTCTGCTTGGGATCCATCAGTTCTTTTAAAGGACTATCTTAGAACTAGAGATGGTGTCAGGTTGTACCCTCTTTTTAACAGATGGCATATTGTTGTCTAAAATGAACAGACTGATTCTTTCCTTCATTCCAGTCCTCTTTTCCCTGCCTCCTGTTTATGCATAGAATTAAAGCCGAATGAAGTGCATTTAGCACTTCATCCTGTCTGTGTGGAGAATTCATTTAGAGTTTTCATGTGGAAACCACTAAACCACTCTCCCACAAAGGGTGAGCAGAGAGAAAAAAGCTTTCACATTTTTCTAAGAAAGTRAAAACCAGTTGCAATTTGTAGTGTGAATTTTCATTCTCAGTGGCAATCCTATAGTGAAAATACATCTCCAGAAATCTTTTAGAAAAAGACAGAATACAAGTGTAGCTATACAAATACAAAGTTTGAATGAGCCATCGTGCAGAGGCAATTTTCAGAGTTAACACTTGGGACCCTGAAATACACCATTTACAGCTACTGCAGTTGGCTCCACTTCTATCTTTAAGTCTCACTGGTGTAAGGCAGCACTTTTGGAAGCAGTCACAAGAATTCCTCAAAAGCTCCTTATTGATATTTTATATAATGCTGCCAGCTAGTGGCATATCTTGTACTGAGTTGATACCTACTGGGAGTTCAGAGACAGTGATATGAACTGGAGTCTGCTCTCTCACTTTTGTTTTGATGGTATATGGTGATGGTATATGGTATATTGTGGCTGTTAAAGACCACAAGCACAAATGTGGAACACAAAGACCACAAAAACACTCCCTGAAAGTACTTGTTTTAACAGAAAGTACTTACTAGAAGAAACAAAAAAACTCCGTCCCAAACCACACAAACCATGTTATTTAAAACAAATTATAATGTTTTAAAAACAAAACTAATCCCTTTAATACAAAAATTATTTCAAAATCTAATAATTTGTAGCAAAACATTAATCTCACTGATAAATACTCAGTATGGGAACTGAAACAAACACATGGAACACTAAAACATTTTCTTGTTTCCTGGTAACTCGGTCCAAGCCGTTTAAGTGAAGTTTAGTGGCCAGTAAATAAATGCTGGCTATGCAGTGTGTCCCAAAAGAGCACTGAAATCTAATTACTCAGTGCATCCCCTCACAGAGCACCGCTGACATAGCACATCCAGTTCTGGCTAACTCCATTAGTATTAGACTGGAGAAATAATCTGACACTGTCAAAGACCATTTAAGAAATATTTGGGGTTTTTTTAGAGTAGACTACGATTTGATATTAAAAGTTCTTGTAGAACACTAGAGCAATTGTAAATAACAGGCAATCTGATTTTTGAAATACAGCAGTAGTTACCTCTGGGGGTAAAAAGGGGCAAATGCCACCCCCTCGCTCTCCCCCCAGTCATTTCCACAGTTGAGAGTCAAGAAATATACAGGAAAATATCAAAGAAATAGCAATTTAAATTAAGCAATAATGGGAATGCACAAAAATTCAATCAGGTATGACCCAAATAGAGCAGTCCAGTAAACACACGGTTGGGGAAACTTCACTGTGAAGGTGTGGCACACATATGGCTTGGATACTGAAAACATGTATTCCATACAGGTGGTAGCAAAAAGCATGATTATTACACTCCAAACATGTACTGCATGCTGCCAGCAGATAACAATTTTACAGGCACCCTAATAGTGTAATCCAAAGTGCATAGTAAAACAGGCATAAATCAGTAATATGGAGATCAATACAGACAGACAYTTACAAAGACATTTAAAAATGGGGAAGCAGTGAATCTGGAAATGACTTGGCAAACACCATATGTAGTAGCACAGCATGAACCCTCAAAGCAATTCTGAAGCCAAAAGGTCAAATACGAATCTTTGTATAAACTGAAACAGTGAGAAGAACTACAAATGTCATAATACTCCTGTGTTAGCACTGGTGGTGTGCCTGCTAGAGTGTAAGTCTTRTTCTACCATCTGCAATCAATAAAAAAGTAGCTGAAATACTGGAAAGTTAACACAAGAGCTGAGAGCACATCTATCAATAGGAAAGCRTAGGAAAATTTTAGCAGAATAAACTATTTGTGTTAACAAAGAAATCTGTGCAGAYTGAGCACAATCTCAGTACTCATATAAAGAACAAAGACCAAGAAATCATGTTACCATATTAAACCAATTCATTGTGTGAAGCAGGTTTAGAGAAAATACGTGCATATTTCTTGAATATCTGGCAAAATTTAGCAACTTTATTCTACCAGTTTGCTGAAAGATAAGGCAAGAATAACCAACAAGAATTATATGTGTATCTCTAAATGCTAATTATATAATAGTAATTACTCATCACATCAAAAACCTTTCAGTATTTTTGCTCAGCTTTGTTTCCATGGTCTACCACAATTTTATAATTCAAGCCCATTAATAGCATAGATAATTTTATTAATAAGTATACTGAAGCAAAGCCATACTGGGTCAGACATTGATGGCCCACTTAGAGCTCATATTGCCTCAGGTTAATGCAGCCAGTAACTGATGCTTAGACAAGAGTGAAAGATCAAGACAAACATATCATGCTACTGCCCCATTAATTCTCCTAATGCCACCCAGCATTTCCTAGACCATAAGTGATGTCTAATAGCCATAGTGAATTTTTCTTGCACAATTTTTTTCCCCTTTGCTTTTTGAATTTATTCCATGTTTTAGGATCCAAAACATTCTGTAGGGAGGAATTTCACAACTTTGTGTGCTTTTTCTTGTGTTTCTCTGGTTCAGGTTTGTCCTGTCCAAGCTAGAAGTATCTCTGTTGGCTTCCCATGTTCTTGTACTGTTGCTCCTCACACAGCCACTGCTGGCCCCTGGCCAACACAAATCAGTGGGCTAAAGTTTTGTCCAGTCCAGTTCAGCTGCTCTCATGTTCCCACCACAGCCACAGAACCAAAAATAACCCGTACTGAGAGGACTTAAGGATGTATCCAACACAAACAACTGTGCTACATAAAACTGTAATGCTCTGGTACTTTCCAACCACAGTAATGGAGTTTCCCAGCTAAAAGAAACGGTTATTGAGGGTTCATACAGAAATGCTTTACAATGGTACAGGTASACTTCTATCAACACAGTACTGTATTTACATCAACAGTGACTTACAGACATTCCCCGTGTTGTCAAAACTTGTAAGAACATCTTTGACATTTARGAGGCCATTGTGGAATCTGGAAGAAAACATAAATAGTGACTTTACTGACATATAAACCATCAAAAAACCACCCATCTTCAAAAAAGAGGTTCTCTGTATGCATTCACTTCTCACCACTCCCTTTCAAAGTGAATTAACAAACAGGTACTACTGTAGCCACCAGGGGGAAAACAAGGGGATAATCACCAGTGTTCAAAGTCCCATCACTGAAATCCATGAATCAGGAAAAATGTATTTCTCAGAAATTTCTTGGGAAATATTTCCAAGGAGCATCAATTTTTATTTAGTTGTGGAAGTCACATAGAGGAAAGGGGCAATTTTGGTAACSCAATTTCTTTGAAAGGGAAAACCCATAGAGTATTTTTGAGCAGCAGCTGTATACACATTCCTATTTTCTCCCACAAAATCAAGAACACTTAAATTAATGCAAACGATGTAACTGATTAATGTGTTCAGTGAACTGCGTTTTCTTTGGTTCTACATTTGCATAACCCATGTGAAATAAAAATTCAAAAGTGGAGATAATAAATTAATTACCTAAATTTCATACACCAACTGCAAATTKTAGAGCACAGTGAGCAAAACACTGACTGTAGCAAAAAGAATATGCACCAAAATTGAATAAAATTTACCTAAATTTGCCTTYAAATGTGCAGTGACACACATAAAAAAAGCATCTAATATTTTTTTAAATATTTCAAGCTAATCTAGGCCCAAAATGAAGAAAATTAATAAAGTCTTACACTTTACAGTCAGACACATAGTTGTTTCATAAATTCATTAAGGAAAATCTAGAAAGAATTCAGCAAAGCAGCAAAATACAAAAATACAACTTTTTTATAATGTTTCAAAAATAGCTTCTAAGGCTGTTTGGGAACATACTAATTTGAAACAATGAAAAAATGAAATAAATCCAAGAATTCTASCACCAACAAAATTAGTTGTCATTCTCTCAGCTGTTCTTTCCTGAAGGAAGATAGTTGTAAGAATGAAAAAAAAAAAACCTTTTTGCAAATATGAAATTGTACATTTATTGTAAAAACCCATTATTTATTGCTTCTGAAAAGCATAAAAGCATTAAATAGAGAAACATTAACATGTTAAATTTTGAGAAGCACAAGACAGTAACTAGACTAATTCTTGGAGAAATGAAAATCAAATGGAAATCAAGTTAACAAACTGAAATGAGCTCATAAGCAAGGACAAAGAAATACATGAGAGATGTTACAAAAGATTCAACTGGGCATTAATGCTCTTCTCCCAGCTAAATAAAAGTGAAGTAAAATTACATTCTCTGCAGCAGAAGTCCACAAGAATGCTGGTGGGTTATGTGGAAGTTTAGTATACTTTTTCTTCTTTTTTGCAACTTTGTTTTCCATCAAACTGGACAACTGAGGAAACAGAGTGCAAGGGAAACAACAAGAAAGCCGACAGGTTTGGTAATTCTGCCAACCACAGAGCTGCCCTTTAAACTCTTCCCTGGTGATTCCTCAGCCCCCTAAAACTCTGGAACTACACATAAATCTGAGGCTGTTAGAGGCTCTTGAACAGCTGCAAATGTCTCATCTCTACATGAATGTAAGATGGGGGGAGAGAGATGCTGAGGAAGTAAAGAAATACTTTAATCTCCATTGGTATGCAAGGTAATCTTGGGATGACATATTTTGGTTTCTTTTTTTTCCCTCAATTTCTGTATGTAATAGTTCATATCTAAAGGAGATTTATCATGGAACTCTCCAAGTGAAGCAAACAAAGGTAAGCATGAAACATTTAGTAATCTAGTATCAGTAGTTCAACAGAATGCTATGAAAAAAGAAAAACAGAAGGTCAAGTGTCCTGATCTAGAAAAGAATACAATTTATATACTTCAGGGTCAAAAGGTAGAGAAACACAAAAAGGAGAAATAGTAAAACCATAGAACTGGCCAAAACTACTTAACAGCTGTGGAACGCAAAAACTGAGGGATTGAGCATAATCTCTTATTGCAGACAAGTTGGAGGACTGAGGAAAGCAACATGCCAAYAGCTGATCTACATGTGAAAGGGAGAGCTCAGGAAAACACACTGCTAAACAACAACAGCCATGTTTTTCCATTTGGAATCTGTATTTGTAGAGCCTGCAGACAAACTCTGCACCAGCTATTCCCCAACTCTTYTCCATCACAGGCCTTATTCACAGACTAAAAGTTAAATGCACTTGTAAATACAGGTATTCTCTAACCCCAAATTCTGCCATAAACATCGTGCTACTCAGTTCTGCACCCAAAAAACAAAGCTTCTAGCTGGGGATCCCCTGCTCTGCACATTCATCCTCAGCAGTTCCATACCAGCTGCTGCTTCCCTGTCCTGTCCTATCAGCTGCTTCTCCATCACCAAATCCAGAGAAAACTGCCAAGATACATCACATCTGGTTTCCCTGAAATCCTGTCACAATCACAGCTTTCCATAGTGAAGCTGACAAACACAGAGAGTTTTAAGTGTCATGTGCACTCAGTTATCAAAGAAAGGAATCGCAGAAACTTGAGAGTAAACCCCAACTCTTATATTCCCATAAATTTCTACAGATATCTCAAAATACAGACAAAAATTAGTATTCAGTGCTTTAGAACATGTCATGGATATCATAYAGTTCAAAGAACTTCTTTGAGGTTCAGAGCTCTCATTGCTGAGATCAACAAACTACTTCAAACAAGCACAGGTACGCATCACGGAAAAAGTGAATTTCAGGCTGGGGTGGTTAATCTGATTCACAGGGTTCTTATAATAAGTCTCCAAGGTACAATAGGCAAACATTTCTATAGCTGAGGCAGTGAGTAATAGAAGACAAATCTATGAACAATAAACTAATTCAACTCATGTTTCTCCTGATACAAAGCAAAGCAGAATTCCTTACTCTAGACAACAAATAAATCAACCTTGGATGAAGCCAGAGAAAGAAAGAGTGGGGATCAATCTTTAAAATATATTAATGTTCCTTTCTCTCCAATTCAGGTAACACAAGTGGCAGGCTTTTACATGTAAGAAAAGAATTCTTCAGTGGTTCCTATTAAGCTATGTTTTTTATCAACCATAATGAAACAAAAGTAAGTTTCTTCTTTTCTTTTATATTATTCTTAAACTGAATGACAAAAAATAATACGAGTAAGTATGTGCCCATATTAATTTTAAAAACCTATAAAAACTAAGATAGAATACAGTTCCACGTAATATTGAAAAAGAAAAAAAAAMCAAACACAACAGATCATCATATATTATAAACCTACATAYGAATTAAAAGTATATTTGTGAAAAATGAAAGATGTGATAATGGTAAAAAAGTTACTGTTAAGGGTACTTTACCGAAAGGCTTGGTGAATATCACCATCAAATGTCACTGTGGCCCCCTAAGAACGTCAGAGTTATCTGCAAACTTTGCTATCTGATCAGATGCTCGGCCAGAGTACAGCAAAACAAGTCAACTCCTTTCAGTGCAGTTCTAGATCACAGCTTAATATGGCAARAAACCAAAATAATGCCTCTTAGTCTATAATTCTTTTCACAAATACACATGTCTTGGGCAACATGATGGAACAGTCATAGCTTGATCAGTCAATAGAAGAACWATGTTGCCAAATCAATTTTTACCTATTTCCTCCATTTCCAACTCCTGCTGCTAAATTCACACATCATCTCTTAGAATGCAGTAAATAGAAGAAAGCAAATTGTTTATATCCACATAAAYTGCACACAAGTAGGTAATATTCATTAAAATCTGTTTTCCTTCACTTTTTAAATGTCTATCCCTAAAATTAAAAGCCATTAAAACTTCAAAATGTTATTAGCAGAAATATCCAAGAGGAACAGCCAATGGAATTCAGTCCTATACCATCTTCTAACATTCTACTTGCCACAGACAAATAAAATGCCCCTCRTTTCTAAACCACAGGTCTAGAGTCATCTAATAATTTCTTCCACATTTTTATCTAAAGGTTCATTCATATTCAGAATAAAGGCATGACATCTTGCAAAGTACMCTTAACACTCTTTACAAAGATTTAACCCTTCCTGTAAACTGCTGACATTGTTCTTTTCAGCTCTGCACTTTAGTATTTGAAACAGCAAATGACTGATCAATGGAAAGTATTTTACCACAGAAATAACTTATTTCTTCACTGTTTTCTTAAAATGAGCCTACAATTTAAAAGCAAATCCATATCCTGAAATACAAAATTTGAAGATATTGATTGCTTCTTTTTTAACTCAAATAAAAGAATAATTTTCCTGTCTAAAAGATGGGCACCATCTCCACAGTGAGACACTGCACCTTTATGATCTATAATCACTTCATTGCTAAAACTATTCATACAAAATTCAAATTTAAAAGCACATTCCTGACTAAGAATAGAAGGATTKAGAGAGGCAGCATTAAATAAAAATTTTTAAATAGTTCTATTTATTTGCTACATATCTTCCTATCCCTAAGAAAACACATTCAGCACATGGATAATTTTTCAACAGCAAAGTGAAATATTGCCACAGTTAAATAGAACTTGGAAAAAGCTAACAAATACACCTGAAAATCCTATGAATAAAAACACAGGGGAGATTTGGAGGCGGTGGAGCCGTCCATGTCAAACTGGAGTGCTTAGAGCTCTCCTTGGGGATGGACGACGAGCCAACCAAGAGCTTATGGGTCAGGGACCAAAGGGAGGGCAGGGACTGGTGATATTCCAGTGGGGGTTTGCTACAGGAAGAACAAGTGGATGAAGCCCTCTACACACAGAGAGAGCAGCAGCCTCGCATTCACRTGCCCTGGTCCTCATGGGGAGCTTCAACCACCCCCATGTCTGTTGGGGACACAACATCAGGGCAYAAAAAAATCCAGGAAGTTCCTGAAATACTTATTTTTTCAAGAGAAACCRGCAAAGAGAGATGCTATGCTGGGCCTTGTTCTCTCCAACAAGGAGGGGCTGGTGGGAAATGTGAATCTCCAAAGAAATCTTGGCAGCTTGACCATGAAATAGTGGAGTTTGAGATCCTTAAGGCAGCAAGAAAGGTGCACAAGCATACTACCCTGGACTTCTGGAGAACAGACTTTGGCCTCTTGAAGGATCTGTTTGGAAGAATACCAAGGGATAAAGACCTAGAGGGAAAAGGGGCCCAAAAAAGCTGTTTTAATATCCAAGGATCACGTCAGGAGCAATCCTGACCAAAAGGAAGTCAGACAAAACAGCCAAGAGACCTACATGGATGAACAAGGTGCTCCTGGACAAATTCAAACACAAAAAAAAAAACCAAAAACCTACAGAGTGTGGAAGCAAAGTCAAGTAGCCTGTGAAGAATACACTGAAATTGCCTGAGCATCCAGGGATCAAGTCAGGAAAGCTAAAGATCAATTAACATCATCAAGACAAGAATGTTGTGTCTATAAACATCAAAAACAAACAAATCCAGATGAGACTACACCAATCAAATGAGATTTTGGATTGTAACACAGAAATATCCTTTTGATACACCTTTCACTGCCAACAAAGCCCCATACCCAGCAAGCACTCCTTTTGATACCCCAGAGCTACTGTGAAGCACCTTAGTACCTATATAAACCTCAAGAGACCACTTTTCACTATGAAAGATTACGAATCTACATTTCACTAAGCACACTGGAAATCACTGTTTAACCAGATGAGTTATGGGGATTTTTAAAACAAGTCGATCATGTTTCACTTCAARGATCTAGTCAAAACGGCACCTACATTCAGCTTAAATTTTTTAAGCAAAAATTGCCATGTATTGGGGCTTCTGACTTTCTGCTTTGGAAGATTTGTTATTAAGAATAATGAAAAAAAATAAACTAGTGATAGAAAAACATGGCATAAGCTCATCTTTCTGGGATGTGAATGCAGGCTGAATTTAGCGAAACAGCAAAACCAACATAATTCAGAAAAGCAATCACATACCTGGTAGCTCCTACAAAAGCTTCTATTTGCCTGACAAACTGGTCCCAAGCCCCTCCAGAGCAGTAATTCCAGCTAGGTCATAGCATATCTGAATATACAATTTGATCAGTTTTGATAGCCCTTGAACTGATATAGCTTGACCTTTATACTCTTTGCCAAAAGCCACTAACAACCTTATGAACTTTCTTAAGTATTTAGTCCTGTCAAGATATTAGCTGACAATCCTTTTAACATCGAACATATGCAATGGGCTTTTCCAAGAAGATGTTAATGCATAAGGAAAACAAATGTAGATAAAAATTCAAAAGCACTTTTGTCAAGATTTTAGAGGGGCCATAGCAACATTTTTTTTCCTAACAAAAACATATTAAAAGGCTCTGCTATTGAAGCATTCTGTTCTGGATTTACCTGACTGATGTTACTGCTAACAATATGCTCTTGTTAACTTGCTAAAATTATTTCTGCTGTTTAATATTATTATAAATTATATTTTGCCACTGGACAGAGGAAAAACCAAGGGAAGACTGTCAGATATACAGAGAATCCTTAAGCTTCCAACACATGAACAGTTCTCAAAGATCAAGGAATGCTTACTCCAAGATTTCTTATCTTCTAGATATGAAAGTTTCAGCAAAAAGAACAGTTGCTCTGTTATGTATGTTAAACTGTTATGTTTACCCCCTAAATTACTGCTTCTGCAAAACAGGAAAGAAACTTTATTTAACAAAGAGTTGCGGTAAAGCCGATTTTGCTGCAGTCTATTTATACTTTGATTTTGGAAAAAAACACAGTATTTTCTCCTTCCCTTTTTCACCATCCTGCAATATTCTTAAATAATAAATATACTCTATTGTCACTGCCTCAGTGTGGAGAAAACAGTTTAATACAGAAGTGTACGATTAAGCAAGTTGCGATCATTATTCCTAAAATGATCAGTGATTACCAATTTTAGAGGTCACTGAATGTCTTTTGGGAAGGAAGAAATGCAGGGAAAACATAAAATAAAAAAACCCCACCAGAACACAATGTCCCTGTTCTCCTCAGTATTCAGAGTCTGCTCCAGCACAGGAACTAGACATTTCCACTGGACAAGATAAAAGAAATATAATAAAATAATGCATAAACAAGCTTGTTCTTAGCCTATAGTTTGAGCTCTGTCTTATTATCAATGAAACTACTATTAGGCAAATAATACCAAGTAAAATGATGGCATAGAAAGTGGTGGAAACAGAAGTACACAACTATCAAATGTCAGAGCACGATCTGTCTGACATTCCCTTGGCTTTTATACTGCCAGCACAAGTGAACCTTAGCTCGTCTCCAACCTAAAAACTCCAGAACTTGTAAATCAAGTAATTGACAGCAAGTGTTGCAAACGACTGCAGTGAACTAAGGAGACTGAYTGGAGGAGCTCAGAAGTTCACTTTAAGGGACTGCAGACTTGTTCAGCCCAATTTTAACCAAACACCTTGTGTTTCCTATCCCCAGTGCGCCTCTGAAGACCTAGAAACAAGGAAAAGGGACAWTGCACAAAGACATTATGAAGACTGAGTGTCTGAATTAGTTCACAGCATTCATWACTGGCTTACAGGAAAAGTCTATACATGGAAAAACACACACTGTTCACCTACTTCTGTTACAAACTTTTCCAGAGGAAAAGTTTCCTTTTGAACCCTTTTAACATCAACAAGTGTACACTTGGAAAACCGAAAATTAAGATTTTATAAAGCTCTGAGGAATTTTATTCTTGATTTTACATCCAGATGCAAATTTAAAATGATTTGCATGTAGTGTTGCGGGGTACCTTTAGTTCAGTTTGGTTTTTCCTCATTGGTTAATTTTAAAACCTTGCAAATATTTTGCAGTTTAATGATGGTCACTTGTTGTGTTTAATCTTCATTTCTAGGACAAACTTTAGTTTAAAGTCCCAGGCAAACAAAAATGCACTTTTTGATTTGGCCTCTCCAGAACATCTTCCACTGTGCAAAATGCAAAATCCTCCCCCTTCAGAGAGCTAATGAGAACTGCAGAATGGTATTAACTCAGGGATTCTTAAGTTACTGCTGCAGTGATATCYGCATACCCGCTGAGGCAAAGCAAGTGCAGTAGATACATTCAAAACTGAACCCAGAAAAGAAGACCAAAGCTGGAGAAAGGAGAAACAACAACAAAACCCCACAACCATAGTAATGAACAGGAGTTACAATCAAAACTACTGAGAACTCRTTGACATGCCTTCAGAGGGTTTTAGGGGAGGGTTCAGGTTTCTGTGGGGTTTTTGTTTGTGTGTGGGGGGACTTTTTTGTTGTCAATTTCTTTGAGTATCTTTATTTGTTTGATCTGTTCTAATAAAAAGCAGATTACTTCATTAAGTATATAATATTTTGTAAGAAGAGGAATTTTTTTATTATTATATTTTGAAAACTGGCTTGCAAATTATCATTGAGTTTTAAAAGAACCATGAAGAAGAAAACTGAATAAAATACAGATCATTACCAAAAAYCTTTCAGAACATTATTAATGGCCTCATGTCATAAAAATTTTTATTAGGACTATAAATAACTGTGTTCAGGTGCTTTTTTTTTCCTATTTATAGCTGAAGAATGTCAAAACAGAAAGCTATTAAAATATAAAATAAATGCTCATATTTGCATCCTGTTTTAGCTACAAGCATGAGTATTTTCAGTCAAGCTCTGCCACTTCAGTGAAAAGTACCAGAAAAAAGTCAGACAAGCTGCTTACTGCAATAAACGACTAAAAATAACATTTACCAGTTTATTTGTAAACTATGCCCTAGTTACACAAAACACTGGAAGAATGACTAATGAGTTTTATACTTGAGGCCCATTCAAGATCTTAGAAAGTATGTAAGACTTAAATGGTGGTTACCTTAGGGAGACACTGTACTTGGGATAAAAGATGCTTCTATACCGAACCCAGGTCCCAGTTTCCTCTTCTGTATTCTGATCTTCTATTGAAAAGAGATTGAATGATGCAAACCTTCTTACAGACACTTGTTGGAGGTGCACATCTTTCAAGTGCTTTCTCCTCAGAACCTTTGAAAAGAAGAACAAATCAAACATTAAGAATAAAACTTCCAARAAAAGAACAAATCCTTGCCTATTTGAGTGAAGAGGCAAACCATAACAGCTATGCCATCAGCTAATACTTACAAATAACTAGTCCACGGATGTCAAGCCTGAACAAAATACAGTGGTATGGGGTCAAGAGTCTGGGTTATGCATTATGTCTCAATAAGAGGAAAGCAAATATACTGTGTTCAGAAGTACACAAAGTTGCTTTTCTTTAAGCTCACACTCCAGCAAAGCCATCCAAAAATTAGAGGGACAGACTGGGCTGTCCCCTATCCTCTCATTTCACCAAGAGTCACAGCCCAAGCAGTGCCCTCACCAAGCAATATCAGTGCCACTCACTGTCCCTATAGAGGGGGGAAAGAACCCAAAACGACAACAACAAGGGTATCTTTTGTAGAATTTAAATTATAAACCCAAAACATGCTCTTCAGGTGCCCAAGTGCTGTGTGTGTTCCCCTGGCAGACCCCTTCCTAGCCTACAAGCCTTGTGCTGCACACTTGCAGAGACACTACCAAAGCTGCTCCAGTTGAGAAAATCACTACCTGTCTGAGGCCCCAGAYTTTCAGATGCCACAAGTGTGTATTCCCTTCCAGGCCCCCATAATGGGACTGATCCATGAGCCAGACTTCAGGTGAGCCCCAAAATACTCTGACAGTACTGAGATCAGTGCTAARAAATTGAAGAATTCAAGGCAGTGACAGAGACAGAATGTCATTTGCATTTCTTAAATGATTAAAACACTTGTTCAGGAAAGTGAAAACATGGGCTTTCTTTCTGTCCTGCATAGTCTGCTCTACTCAACCACCTTTAGGGAGTGAGGTATCACCCCCTCTGTGCAGGAAAACCCTGAACCCAGCTGGTTTGAGCTGTGCCATTGCTCAGAAGACAGTCAGCATTTCCCTGCCAGACAAAGAGACTTATTCTTTAGAGCAGTGGTGTGGAAGGAGAGGTGTCCTGGATTTAACTTCTTTCTCCTACCATTAGAGAGAACACATAAATTGCCATTGCATTTTTAAAATTAAGGTGCATATGCAGTGTCCAGTGATGGATTAAAAAAAAAATAATAAAAAAAAATAAACAGAGTAGAAAATAAACTCATCACTATAACTTGATAGAGTTATAAGGAATAGTTCCATTGAGTATGACAGCATTGCAATTTACAWGTTTTTGCCAACTAGAGATAAATCAAATGAGAAACAGCTCTCCAGAATTATGAAACTTGAAATAGAAGCTTTGCATACAGGATGTGTACAAAAAAAAATGAACGGGTCAGTGATTTTTTTTTTTTTTTGCTGTACCCAACCTGTTTTGACATGCTTTAACTGAAAATGCAGTCGCATCTTACAGCCTTAAAATTTGGGCCCATGACCTATTATTTTGCAGGATATTTGGAAGACCTACATGTGTGAGCAGAACAATTGTATTCACTACATTGTTGGTTTCTAACAGGTCTAAGGCACCAGGCTTACTGCTTTTGGAGTGATTTTCATTGGCAAGTTTCAGCATATGAAAGCCACAGGCATTTTCCATAAAGTATTAAAAATGTCTGTGTGCTGTCCACAGTACTTCTGTACCATGTGAGAAAAATACACACATGAAGGAAAATGCAAAAACATCAAAGCAGGAGAACAAAATTATAAGACTAGCAAAATTAARACCTTCACGTAACAGTGGTGTGCCTGGGAAAAAAAATGGACTATCTTAACAAMTAGAGAAAAAAGACCTAATTTTCAGAGAAGTGTGTCACTTGGGGGCTATTTTAAACCAATAGCAAGCCATTACTATCAAGAAAAAAAAATCCAGCAGCAACAATTTCCTATTTTCAGTTTTTGTTTTACTGAGAAATCTTATAGCCACTSTGTAAAATTCATTCTCAGGGTTAGCAGAAAATCTCATGAGCAGCTGAGTACTCAAAGAACATTTCTCCCACAGCCTCAAACAAAAATGAAGTGGTCTAAGATTTAAAAATTACAACAGCAGACCAAATCTTTTAAAACCCTAAGTATAACTGAGAAAACAGATATAAAAAATGTAACATATTCTCCCTTGTACTAACTGTATTTTTTACATAAGGATCAAAGAGTTTTTTTTTTTCTCAAGTCTGTTCCTAAAAGGATCACAGTTGTGTTAGACAAGCCACAAAGATATGTTGCTGCTATAGTATAACCCACTGGTAAAAACAAAAGGTGTCAAACCTATCTAAACTCATCACCGGTCTCCTGTTTCTTAGAAAGATTCTCAACCACAGATCTCAACTGCAAGGTTCTTGGTATTTAGTCACAGTATTAAGACCATCTTTAGGACTCCCTTTAAAACCCAAAGAACTTTGATTTCTCTTTAAAAAAACTCACCAAAAAAGTATCTCCCACAAACAACATGGAGCAAGGCAGTCACTGAAATTCCCTATATTTAACTGTGTATATCATTGTTTTAGGCCTAGTTGCACTGAGAGCCAAACTCAGTAACAGCTTATGGTCTACAAACCTCCGCTAGTCCTCTGGCAGTGAYTACAATGTGGTATTTTGTACATGCAAGAAAGTTTCTGAACAATCACCTACAACATAATCTGTAACTGCACTCTAAATATTATCCAAAGGACTACAGTATTTCTCTTTACAAATAATTTATTTACCAAATTGCCTTTTCCAGCTGCAGTTTACAGACTCAAGACTAACAAAAAAAAATGGAGAAAGATCTGGAGCACCCGCACCCTTCACAGAGAGAGGAGCAGGGAGAGATGAAAAATTGTTTTAGAAGTACTTCTGTTCAGGAAAAGAAAGTCATTGACCTGTCCTCACTTTAGATTTTACTTTACAATTCTGGAAACTAATGACATTAGCAGGTGAGCAAGGTAGATGGTGTGGCTCTTGGGGACGGTCCTGTGCAGGGCCAGGAGTTGAACTTCATGATCCTTGTGGGTCCTTTCCTGCTCAGCATAATCTGTGATTCTGAGACTTGTGTGAGAAGGRCAAAAGGAAGGTAACAGGCAGGATAAATACATAAAGCTTACAGATTTCATGAAACTTTCTATAAGGAGAAACTTAATGCATGCTTATTGCTCTAACTTCCCTGCCAAAAACTACAGACTGGATAATACCATCAGTCACAGAGACTGGCAGAGCTCAAAACACAGCCTTCAAGAAATTAYTCCAGTCATTTACAAATGTACAGTAAATGGGTAACTTCCCTTAGCATTTTTTTAAATGCAAAAAATACTTTTCTTGATTCCGACAGGCTAAGTTTAAAATATTGCCAAACTTCAACCTCAGTACATACATAAAACATTTCATTGATAAAGAACACACAGGTAATTATGCAAACCCCTGGCTCTTTGTGCTAGCTTCATAGGATACCTCATAAAAAGGGCTTTTTTTTCTTAATTAAATCAGCGAGCATGCACTCAAGCATCCTTACTATAGTAAATCAATTTGTGTGTGCATTGAATGAAAGCAAATTCAATATATAAACACACCACAGAAAAGATTTCACGTAAGGCRTTATTATAAGCAGTATGAAAAGCGCTTTTAAAAGCACTGTAAGAAACACTTTGACAGTGCTCCTTTAAAAATGGATATAAAAGGAGGTTGATACCTTCTTCCAATCCATAGATAGATCTGAGCACCACTGTAGCAAAGAGCAAAGACCTGATTTTTACTGTACCAGTAAGATTAAATTGATCCTTGCTCATTGTACCATACAAAAATCAACAGAAAAGCTAAAGAACATGGAAAAACCAAGGGAATCTGTAGAGGAAAAGGTCACAGCTACATGTAGTTTGAGGGAGAAACAGAAGCCTTCTCCCCAAATAYCTACATGCACTCTTCCACAACCTCATTCTATTGTTATGAAAAGCTCCTTATGATTTTAAGAGACAGGAATATGCCAAAGGCAGTAYATGCTGAGAAGAAATAACAGCTAGTATAGCCACTGCATGCAGCTTATGTAGTCTATGAGAACAGAAACCTACAACGACAAACCTGATATTCCTACCAATAACTTTGACATTTCCTGCTTTGGAGTATAATAAAACAGAGGTTGGTTCTGTTAAACAGAACCAGCAAATTTAGAAACCAAAGACATACATAAAGTCCWATATTGATGTTTTCAGGCTTTCACTCTGTCACTCAGTTGCAGCCAAGTGCCCCTTCCAACCTGCTGCCACCATAGACCCAGTGCCACCTCTCCACCCTCTCGGAGACAGCTGTCTATGGGCAGCCCCAGATGTCCATCTGCACAGAATCAAACACTCATAAATTTCACATCCCACAACAATAACCACCAATGAAACAGACTAGAGGTTCAAAGCCTGTGCTCATCAGCAGAGGAATCCTTTCCAGCCTTGCGCTGCTCTGAGAGGGTTTAAAACAGTGTGGAAGGCTGGAGCTGAGAAGCTGCTGCTCGCCACAGCACAGGTGGCACCGGGTGCTCTTTCCTCCTTACCCTCTCCAAGCAAGGTCCTGCAGCCTCAGCAAAGTGCAGTTTTTTCTGCAGGTGAGCAGCGTCCCTCCCCAGCTCCCCACGAAAGGCATCCAGGGGGCAGGAATGAGGTAGGAGCTACAACATCTAYAGAAAGTGTCAAACTATGGCCTGAAAACCCCAAGGTGCCCTCAGGCTGCGGGGTGCCAGTGGGATGCTCATCCTCCTCCCTTAACACAGGCCAAGGGCAGTTTTGGGGATCTACTGAGGGCAATCTTTAGAATCACAGAATAAGCTGAGTTGGAAGGGATCYRTCAGGACCAGGAGTCCAACTCCGGGTCCCAAGAGTCACACCATGTGCCTGCRGGCATCG
Source organism: Malurus melanocephalus (assembly GCF_030028575.1). Lineage (NCBI taxonomy): Eukaryota > Metazoa > Chordata > Aves > Passeriformes > Maluridae > Malurus > Malurus melanocephalus. The sequence continues at coordinate 107,659 of NW_026623955.1, forward strand.
TCCACACACTCCTGGCAGGCTTGGTGCTGTGACCACTTCCCTRGGGTGCTGCTCCAGTGCCCAAACACCCTCTGGGTGRAAAACCYYTTCCTGATATCCAMCCTAAACCTCCCATGACACAACTTCAGGCCATTCCCTCAAGTCCYATCACCGGTCACGAGAGTAAAGGGATCAGTGCCTGCCCCTCCACTCCCCCTCTCATTAGAGAGCCATGGAGGTGTATATACACATATATATTTTAATCATATTTTTCAGGAAAAGTGCTGCAAGCCCCTTTGCACGACCCACCATAGTATTGCTCGCACTCCTCCTGTCAGGGGTGRGGGCAGCGCTCCGCACGCCCGAGAGATTCCCGCAGCCCGGCCCAAGGGAACAGGGACAGACCCCACGCCGGCCGCCCCGCCATGCCGACCCCCCTCCCGCCCGCGGGCTCCCCCTACCTGTCCGAGCAGCCGCCAGCGGGCTCGGGCCGCCGCCGCGCCGCTCGCCTCGCACCTGCCCCGCACCGGCGGGGAGCCGGCAGCCTCGGCCATGCGGAGGGAGCGCCGGGAGCTGGCGCGGCGGGAGGGAGGGAGGGAGCGCTGCCTTGGGCGGCGGGGACGCGCCGCGRAGCGCCCAGCGGCTGCGGGACCGGSCGGGCTAGGGATGGAGCGGGACCACGRGCGCGGCCATCTTTGTTGAGGGCAGCCCCGAGTCAGTTTCGGCGGCCCGGCAGTGCGGTGCTCTTCAGGCCTGGCACGGCGGGGGCGCGCCTCAAGACAAGTCGCCTGTTGTCTCCGCGCCCGGGTRCGGGACTGGGTATGGCAGGGCGGTCACCCGGGAAAGCCGCGCCAGGGACCGTGCCCGCCGCCCGTGGTGGCTCCGCGGCCCCGCGCTGACCTCAGCGGCGCTCGGCCGCCGCGGCTGCTGAAGCTCCTGCCGCCATCTTGGTTCGGGGCAGCGCCTCAGGGAGCGCGGCCGCTCGGCTGGCTGCTCATCCCGGGAACCCCGCCACAGCGGGACCGGGAGCGGGACCGGGAGCGGCCGGAGCGCCACGGCGAGTCCTTGCGGGGGCCGCGGGCCGAGGGGCAGCGCTGGCGGGGAGCAGGGAGCGGTGACCCCGGCGGGACACGTGGGGCCGCTCCTCCGCAGTGTTCCTGCCAGCGGGGTTCAGCTCCTGCTGCCGAGGGACCCTCTGGAGGGATCGTGGGGTTGGTGTTCTATGGTAGGGAGCGGTGTTCTATGGTAGGGAGCGGGGGGATGGCTTCTCCAGACTTTCACAGTGTTTTTTTTTTTTCAGCGTTTGGACGTGCACGGTTGCACACACCCCCCCCCGTTGCTCATAGTTTGACTGGAAGTTAAACTTTGASCCCCCAGGAATATGCAGGTTAAAATGCGAGTGCCAGTTATTAACAAACAGCCTAATCATTACTGTGCCTTCTCATTTGATTTGTCTAGTGAATCAATCGCATTTCTTTGAGAGAGGAAGTTTGGCCTGCATTTTATGTGATGTGTATTTCACACATTGACTCTAAATATCGCCGGTTCGGGATTTCCAGAAATTTCAAGTTGGCTATCAAGAAATGAAGGTTAGGATGTGCTGCGCTACACTGCGAAATCTTCTCCAAGGGCTGACCTTCAGTGCCAAGTACTACAAGCATAGCCCTCCTCAAACAATGTGTCTGTACAGTAAAATTAAACCAAAAAAGTGCCACATYCTGGAATGTTCAGAAAGTACATGGACACACAGGATTGCAGCTCCTGGAARCATCCTGCCATGCAGATTCTTTTCCTGCAAGGTATGCTGTTTGAGTACACACTTAATAYCAACAAYCACCTTGGTACATYTGTAAAGGGAGCCAGTCATACTTTTTACATGGTGAAGAAACRTATTTTTTCTGAGAATTTGAAGCAGAGAGATAAATTCCAGTTATGTTCAAAGACATGKACCACTGTTCAGCTTTCATCTGGTGTTTTGACAGAAAGGTAAATTTTAGTTGATTTTCCTGCTGTAGTAATTTTGAAAAAAAATGGTGTCTTCCAGAAAGACTTAGGCAGTGTCAGGAGAAGACTGCAGACAGAGATCAGCCAGTGTAGAGGCAAAGTGTYCAAACTGATGATACCAGACTGTGAGCTAGCTCAAAAAAACTGGACTTTTTCATGCTGACCAATAAGTCATGGTTTCCATGACTTTAAAATATAATACTGACATCTCATAATCATGCTTGCAAATTATAAACTATAAAAGGTATTTGCATTKATTTCTGTAGATAAATATTGCATAATTGCATGGCAGTGTATCATGCRCAGAGTCAGAAAGCAGTCTGAAATAATTTCAGGTCTTCTGTCTCAGTGTTTCTAATACAGATTTTGCCAAAGGTATTTTAAAAGTTTACTGCAGTATGACAGGCTGGAAACTGACTTAWATGCATAAGTACTGTTTAAAAATATTTATGTTTTGGTTTATTGGATCCTAAACATGCTTTCAGGTGGAAACACGGTTGTCCTAAAATTGTTTGAAATTGACAGTATTTCTTTAGAGGCGACACAAAGTTTATCTTGTAGCTGTTTTATTTGTCACCATAAAGAGTTCCTAAGTCTATGTGTCAAATGTAAGCGTTTCAAGAACAACACAGGARGTCAGGATGGAGTAGAATGTGTGGTTCAGTTTATTGACTGGCACTCCACTAACATATTTACAAATGCTGCTCTGTGACACTGGTCCCAGGATATAAACACGTGGTTTTCACCTGAAAGGAAGCTGTGCCTGGTTGCTTTGGAGCAAACGTTTGCAAACCAATCATCACTGAAATCCTCTGCTATCCTGAAAATCTAGATTGYTGGCTTTTCTCTAGGCAGGGAGGTGCACAATAGCTCTTAATATAGCCCTACACTGTGACCACCAGCTGTGTTCAATATATSCAAATGAATACAATTGGAACTGCTGAAAACAAAAGGAGGGCAATYATCAAAATAATAAAGTGTAGAACCTGTTAAAATAAGTTGTGGATGCTAAAATTTTACGTGGGTCTTAGAGGAGACATACATGAGATACATATGTCATAGATGTGAGACTTGTTATATATCCAGAAACCATGTTCAGGTCAGGAAAATTCCGACCCTAAAATTCTTGAAGGTTGGGGGAATACCTGTTGAAGAAAATACCCTGGCTTGTCCCATTRTTATGCTTTCCTAAGTATGCATTTATGGCCACTGTGAGGTTTTTATTTGGTTGATCTAGCTTTGGGGATGGTGTTCTCTTACAACAGTTTTTCCAGTGACTGGGGTGAGGAGTTACAACTTTGGCATCCAGCAGTTTCTTTCTCCTAGCCAATCACTCAGTTGTTCCAGAGCTTCTCTAGGAACTTTCACGATTTTTCTGCCTTATGCTTCCTTTGCTTTGTGCCAAGTGAGAGGGAGCATTGGTTTGAACCAGTGACACTTTCAGCTCTCATCAGGGATGTGCTTTATGTTCATAGGGAGTTTGGTAACTGTGGCAGATGGTTTCCCTTCAGAGCCTACTTGAAACATTCACATTTTGGTTCTCATGCATTTCTGAGGACAAACTAGGAACAAGCCAACAGTTCGTGATGGAAAATGAGGATGGAATATAAAACATGGCTCCTTTTTAAGCTTAGACACATTCACATCATACAYTGAATGTTATAAAATGCTACTTTGTGTGAACTGTGCAGTGTTATGTAGTGTAATGTATGTTGTGAAGCTTATTGATCAAGTGAGATTTCACAGCATGCCAGAGGAAGTGGCATTGTTCTAGCAATTTTAACACTTTTTTAACGTGTTTACAATAGAAGACAGCTTGGTTGGCAGTGAGGTAGCAGTAGTATCACATTTTATGGAAAACCAAATCCTTAAACTTACTCCTGATAAAATTGTTGCAGAACCCATATCAGTTCACTGCTTTGCTTCATTCTGTGCCTTATGAATATTTGTATTAACACTTCTGAGGAAGTGGAGCARGAACCTGAACAAGCTGCTAGGACTCCTAGGTACAGGGACAGAGGTGTGGGTGGTGTTTTCTAGGAAAGAAAGTAAGAAATTACACTCTAAAGACAGGAAATTATAGAAGAAACCCGTGAAGAAGGAAAAATAATAAAATTCCATAAAAACTAAAACCTAGTTCTAGAACAGGAACAAACATATTTGCTTATAGTCAATTAATAGTATCTTAAATTTTGAAGAGAACACCTCAATAAATGTGTCAAGTAAAGCATGTTTGGTGGTGTCTCCCCAAAATATCAGGAAGACTGATAAATATAAAGACTAATAAAAAGATACTTCACCTGCAATTTTTATTGGCAKGTACTATTGAAATAATGCAAAGGTGGTTTTGGGCCTGTGGCTCAGGAAATGATCCCTYATTATATTCAGATTGGTGTCCAGTGTGCTGGCTTGTAGCTGTTGTTGTCTTTCCTTACTCAGCAGGAAGGAACAAGAGTCCCTTCCAAAAAGAAGCAAAATACATCCCCAGTAACTTCAGACATTTTGCACAAGAACTTTCTGAAATCAGAGCAGGAAAACTGGAATGACATTTCACCAACATACAAAGCTATAACAAAAAGAATCAAAGCAAAACTGGAAGAATTGCACAACATGTATACACTCCATTCAGGAAGCCCAAGGGTAAGTGGCAAACAATACAAACATTTCCCATCACTGACTACAAATAAAAACCAGTGATGCCGTTCCTGCTATAAAATGCTCTTTTACTGATTTTTTTATAGTAAAAGTTTTGAATATTTTAATAATGGTGGATAGTAACAGCTTGTGTTYTGAACAGCTTATACCTGTTATAATAGTGAATTTATCTTCATTTCTCCATAGGCAAAAAAAAGTAAAGATTAAATAGCCATCTGACTTTTGGATAAAAAATACAAGGCATTTTAAGTTGGAAGAACAGTTGCCAGTGATCTGAGCCTTCTGTGAAATTTAGAGGAGGTAGATGTAGCTTAAGTACCCTAACAGAGAAAAAGCATTTCTGATGTGTGCAATTCCTTCCTTAGTATCAAATATATGTTCTGCGATTTGTTACAATTGTTACAATTTGTTACATGTTACAGTTCTGTACAGGAGAAAAGATTGAATGTAGGCATTCAAAGGAAATAACTGTATGTTTGTTTGTATTGAACAGATGAGGTTTGGAGAGAATGTGTACTTTGAGGAGAATGGCTGCATATATCTTACAAAAGCCAATGATGGTAAGGGATTTCTATTCCTAATATGGTAGGATTCTTAAAAAAGGTACATGTATCACTTACTGTTCTTTTCTTACTGGAAAGAAAAGAATGCTTAACCTGTCTGTTTCCTAACTAAAAAATACTTTTATACAGTTCTGTAATAGAGTAATAATTCTAGCATCCTGAATCTGAAAAGATGAGGTAAAGAGTTAGAGAACAGTATATATTAAAACTAAGGCAAGTTGCTGGAGAGAAGATAGAGGAGACATTTCTTTTCAGAGCCCTACCTTATTTTGAAAAAAAAAGGAAAAGAGCATCCATGTTTTTTTTATTTCTGAGGGGGTGGGAAAAAATTACTAATTTTATTTCTTAGAAACAACCATTCTTTAGCTCTCTAWGCTTTGAAATTCTATATGCTTACTAGAAGCCAAGATGTACTTTTAAAAAATATCTTTAGTAATAACTACAGAACTTTTTTCTCTTGGAATTAAAATTTATTGTTTATTTTTTGTTTACTTTAACAAAGTACGTTTGCAAATATCTTACAAGACAAGTATTTGGTGTTAATAAATTCCAGTAGAATGTTTCTGAATATTGGAGGCAGGTTTGTTAAATATAGAGATAACAATCACCATTCATTTTGACAGAGTCTTAATTACAGGATTTTTGCTATCTCTTTTTTTTATGTAGTAGATGAAGGAAATGCTGACATTTTATTCAGTACTGAAGATCTTGGCTTTTCTGATGCCTTTATTCAACGGATCAGAATTTCACCAGAYCAGAGATACATGGCCATTAGCTTAAAAAGTGAAAATTCTGAAGARGCAACCTGCATTATTATGAAACTTGGTAATTCTCCTGTTGTGGAAAAAGTAATTCCAAGTGTATTTAGCTTTGGTAAGTTGTTTCTAAATATCCTGTGGATCATAAAGTTTTTCAACACAACACTTTTCGTAGTTTACAAATAATTTTTTTTGTTTTTTTCTTTTAAAAGACAACATTTAATTGTTAATGTTGAATTATTTCTTATTTATGATTTCTTTAACACAGCACAATTTCAGGTTTTCTGTTATGGATGAAAGGCACTGCTCTYTGGATACAAGTTTTCCTTCATTGTAAAAACAAGCATTTGTACATCTTAGAACAGTCGTGCATGTAATTTTTTTTTTTTCTATTGAATCCAATATGCTGTATTAAAAATATAATGCCATGACTATTTGCCACATACGGATCTTTTTGAGAAATGTTCTAGTTGATAAAACCTTACAGCTACAACGGAAGTCACTGGTAGCTGTTTACAGTAAGCTTTTCTTGAAAAGTGTGAAAATGCTACCTACTAGTGAATATGGGCTGGAATTTCGGCTGGAATTTCTGCTGGAATCTAGGATGTGATCACACTTCAGAGCCCAATGAAGTCAGCCAGGCCTTGAATCAGTTCTTTCAGAATAGATTACAGAGCTTTACATTGCTGCCAATAGAAGCAGAAGTAAATTGAAGTGARTGGGAAATAAATCTTTTTTTATAGTCTATTAAAGAGTATAGCAAAAAGAGTATAATAGTATGCATTCAGTGTTCTRCATCTTGTACTTTGGATTATGTTGTTGGATGTCATCAGGTACACATAGTGCAGTAAGCAATTTTCCTGGGCAGAGCAAAAAAAATAAAACTCCAGGTAAAGCTTCCTTGTTAAAAAATGAGGAGTAGCAAGAATTTAGTGTTGTGTTTCCACACTGAAGATTATATTGCCTGTTGAAAACTAAACATGCAAATTTGCCAATTTTACACTTTTACARTTTTACATTTTACACTGTGCTTGATTTGAACATCCATCTAGGTTGATCCAGAAGAATCAGTGCAGTTAAAAAAACAACTTMGTGTTGCATAAATAGGTGTGGCAGATAACAAGAGTACAAAAGATGACTATCAGAATGGAAAATTCTGTAAACTTAGTGAGATGTGAGTRAGGTACAGAGGTGCCTCAATCATGACCAAGAGAATTAGGTCACATAATCACTTGCAAAGTTTATGTGTTTGTATTGAGGTATAGGCAATAGMAGGGAGACTAACAGAAGTTCCTGAAAAATTACACCTTGATCTTTTGTAGGCTAGGTTATAGAAGAACTTGGATTTCCCCTCTGAAGGTTGTCTTCATAGCAAACCCTGTGCACTTTGGGCCCACACTGCTGTTCAGAAAGCAAAGCATTCATGTTACTTTGGTGTAGTACTTCTTGGGGTTTGTACTGAAAATCTGTATTTATGCATGAGACAGCAYACAATAGCTTTCAAAAGCATATATGTTAAACATCATTCTGGTGGCTGTCGGAGCAGCAGAAATGGCAGTAATGTGGCTGGATCAGTCAGAATAGCTTCAGAATAACAAGGTTCCTGTATTTGTACCTTTCTGTGTTGGGGAACACATRCACAAGCATAGAAAACTGGAGAATTTTTATCTCAGCAGTACCCATGGGGCACATGCATCATCTCTTTTCTCTAAATGGCTTGTGTGCAGTCACATGCAGCAGTGCAGAGCTTATGATGTCTTTATTATCTTGCTGACTCCATGTAAACCTCTGTTTCTCTGCTGTTTTAAACAACCACATCTCCTATTTTCCTGTTACCTCCAGAGCCCACTCAGGGTCAAGAGCCTCCTGTTACTGGGCTCTGCAACATTGTCCTCTGCTTTTCTTTTTTTTTCTTTTTTCCGAATACATTATGAGATTCTTGTTCTGTGGTATTCATAGAAAACATAGAAAAACCTTGTGGTGCTTAGCTGAGTCCYCATGGGATAGAAGTGCTGTCCTCAGTTCCCTGTGAGCTTCAACCCACTTTTTTYAGCATTGGGCCCAGTGTCCATGGAACGCCCATTTTCTCTCAGTAATGCTATACACTGGTCTGAATTTTATATGCATTTGTCTTTTTTTTTTTTCCAGAATGGGCTGCAGATGATGTTTTGTACTACACAACTCAGAAGAACCTTAAATGCCAGAATGTGTTCATGACCACTTTTACTTATCAGAAATATACTAAGTTAGTTTATACAGAACAAGATGCAAGGTAATACTTATGTAAAATGTAACAAGTCTTTTATGTATTTTRAAGTATTCTATATGTATGTAATATTTATATGTTTGGAAAACAAAGTGTTCCACATCTTATTTCAAATGGTAAAATGCATTTTTAAGTTGTGTTCGGCTGTCAGTAGTGCCTTATATGGTCTGAGAATGTGGTCTATTCTCCTTTTGATATGTGATCAACAGAGATTTAACTTTCCTCTCTTACCTCATGAGTTCAGCTGAGTTTATAAATGTCAAGGTCACTCTCAGGTCAGGGTGTCCTTTAATGAATGTGTGACAGTTTCATACAGTCTAAATCAGACTGTGCATTTCATTTTGTTTTCTCTGCTATTGATGTCTGATACATCTTTGAAAAAAATACTTAAGTTCAGGCTAATCCTTGCTCTGGGTAATGGATGAGGAAAATCATTACAACATTCCAAGAGACAGAACTATTGTTGACTGAATACCCTCTCAATAACCTTTCTTTAAGCACTGGTTTAGGAAGACAAGAAGGCTCTTTGCTAAAATGAGTGCAGAACTAGTTTTTCAGCATTGCAGCACGTGGTATATTGCACAGCATTCCATAAATATTTGTGATTATTGTTAATTCAAGTTACATACTAAGTAAAGAAATTCCACTTATACTTTCATCAGATGAAAAAAAAAGAAAAAGCCAAAACAGAAAAAAAATCTGCAATGGAGATGGAATAAATAAGATCCCTTTTTTCCAGCTGCATTTGATGCATAGTTTTGGAACATCAAGTTGCATTGACCTGGCACTTCCCCACAGGGAAACTGTTGGCATAATTCTGAAGGTCACAGTCATTACAGTAAATCTACTAGAAACCTACTCTAAAGGTTCATGTGCTATAGCRTCTCATAGCTGAGCTCCTTCATCGGGGATGGCAAGACATCCTTTTGTATTGCCATTGAGCAACTCTGTTCTGCTTCCCAACAGCTCTTCTAGTTGCAGTCAAATATTTTTCTAGAAGCTGAAGATTTCTTGATTTCCTTAAAAAAGCTACAAAGATTTAAAAAATTGTAATATCAAGGTCAGAGTCCTTGGGGAATGTGTAACAYAGATTTCAGCTCAACCTTCCTAGAGGCAGGATCAGCAGAGCTGAACTCTTGGAATCTCTACTGAATGCAGTGTCACATTCTTGCCAAATTCATGGGTATTAGAAAGGCAGGAGGCTGATTTTTCTTGCAGACTTCAGGTCCCCCTCTGTGCCTGTCCTCCTAAAGATGTTAAGAGGGTGCAATTAGAAGAAACAACAGTACAAAAAAAAATTGAGTTCCTCCACCTACAAATAATTAAAGGCACTGAAAATGCTATCTAAAGCATCCTTTTCTTCAGCAGTCAAATATTCTGAATTCYAGAGAGATCATTATTGCAGTCATGTACCTGATGTGTATGATGCAGATGATGGTACTCAAGCCTGCGTTTTCTTGATGGAATCTGGATCTTTGTGTTGGGAGTTTTGCTTTTAGAAACATCCAGTCTTAAGGGTTCAAAATGGCAAAGAGACTATTCTGATCCAACATGTGACATTCCAGTTAATTAGGATGAGTCACAGAAATTTGAATCTGAATCTCAGCCTGAACTTCTCTATTAGCTTCCAGCAACTGGTTATCATTCTGCTGGCTGTTTCTAAATTTTAGAGGCATTTTAAACCAGTAGATAGTTCCTAGTTTTCAGCCTTATCATTGCAACACTACACATCTTGCCTCATATAGGCCTCTGTGCTTTTTATTTTATTTTTCAAATAGTACCTTTTGTCTTATTTGCTTCAGACAAAGTTAGGTCAGTAGCACAGAGACATTTTATCAATTTATTTTTATAACAGCTCTGAATTTTATTATTGCTGTTCCCACATGAGTAATTTATTAATTAGCCATTACTACCTTTTTTTTTAAAGGGTAACAAGCTCAATAAAAAGTTCTACATTATTCCTGAGTTTTAAAGTCTGTATGCACCAGTGAACTTCAGTGCATCAGTCTAGCTCACTGATGCAAAAGCCTAAATTCAGTTGGGCAAAAACTGAACAGCTTTCCTTGCATATTTCAAGTTTCACACACAAGATTGTGGGGTTTTAAAATCTGCAGAAGTGGGTCTGAGAGCCAAGTAGCCTGACATTTCTCCGGTCTACTTACAGGAATGCTGTTTCTTACCTTGCAGATGGAAGCTCATGATTCTGAAACAACTGAGGTATTTTTAAAATATTAATAAAATGTGAGCATTTTCTTTTTTTTTTAATTATTCCCTACAGATTCTTTGTAGACATTTATTGCACAAAAGACAGGCGTTTTCTCACTATCAACAGCAACAGCAAGACAACCTCAGAAGTTTGGCTGGTTGACTGCAGACATCCCTTTGAGTCACCTACTCTAGTGCAAGCACGAACCACAGGGGTTATTTACCACATCGAGCACAGAAAGGACCAGTTATACATTCTGACTACATATGGAGAACCTGCAGAATACAAGGTAATTCTGAGTGATAATTACATTCATAGGATTAATTTAGATACCTACTGCAAGTCAGATAAAAATAGTAAGGTTGGCTTTTAATTCTGTTCTTCAYAATTTACTGAAATAATTTAAGAGAGGGAGTTGCATGGATGGRAAGATTGATGGTGCTGCATGGAGTCTCTCCTGTAGCATGCCAGTTTGATCCTAACTCCTTTGACAGCATCAAGAAATTACTATGCTTTAACAGGCATTTCCCCTTTATCAAAATTTAAGTTGGTGATCTCTGTCTCTGTAATCAAACCCACCTACAATTCTGCTGGCCATGCTGAAAGCACTTGCTGCATTACAATCTTCTATAAATTAATCTTTGGGATGTGGTCTTCTCCACCTGTTACTAAATTTCTTCCATTACTAAAATTTCTATTTTGCCTAAGGAAGTTTAAAAATCTCCAGTTTTAGACAGGCAAGCACCCCAAATACAAATAAGTAATTTTTTGCAAGAAAAATGTAGCATGAGATCACCTGTAAGTCCGTACCTATCATTTGTAACTCTTGTGACATTTTAGTAATACAAGGTTGTTTGATTTTTTTTTTATAGTTGATGAAGGCACCAGTAGCTTCCAGTGGCAAGGAGAACTGGCAGTTAGTTTATGCACTGGAAAAGAAAACCAAGCTAGTAGACTTTGAGATGTTCAGTGATGACTGTATTATGTTCCTGAAGARTGCTGGTCATCTTTATTTAAATGTGATTTCTTTTGTTTCACACTCAGTTCAGTCAATAAAGGTACGTTTTAGCTTGGCTTAAGCCGCATATTTTTCCAGCATGATTTTGTTTTTTTTTAACATAACATTATAATGAAAGCAAAGATAAATTCCAAAAGTAAAAGTGGTTTGAAAACTATTAATACTGCCAAGTTCATCATTATGATTAATTGTATTACCTGTGACTGTTCTCCAGGATTTCACATGGTGGCTTATTGCAGCATTTAGAAAGTTAAAGAGCAGCTATCYTGTGAGTCAATTCTTTCTTCAATGTATTACAGTCAAGCTCTTCACAATACCACTGATTTTCAGTGTAAAATAGAACCTGGTTCCCTAAACACTCTACTTCGTTTTACTGGGCCTATTTTTTGTTACACTCATTGGTGTGTAAGGCCCCTCCCACAGGAAAAAGATTAATGTTCAGAAAATGAGTATGGGCACTGTCCCATAATAAATGAGAAGCATTGATTTTGCAGTACAATTGGTGCAAAGTATTTTCTTCCCTTCTCTAGTTGTTAAATACTTGTGGATTAAAAACAAAGTGACTCAGTCCAAATCCATTATTTCTGAAGACCATTCAGATGAAATATTTAATTGATTTGTTTTCCTGTAAAATGCAGTCTAAACAACTCACAAGTTTATTGCAACAAGCTGCCAATGCTGCACTCTATAAAACTGCTACAGAAAAAGGTTTTCAACAAAGTACACTGTATGGTCTCCAAAATCTTCATTTTTAAAAATGGTCATAGTTTATTTATTCAGAAATGGCCTGCAGTTACTCAGGAGAACTTGGACTTCTGCTGCCTTTTCAAAGGCTCTAGCAACCTAACCCAAGTAAGTAATGGTCTGGCAGAGGGTTTGGCTCTGTCCCTGCTGCTCTCAAAGAATGAATCTTGATTTCTTTCATTCTTAGCAGAGTTAAAAACCTTAAATATAATAACAGTAAGTGTCTGAGGGTGAATGTGCCAGGAAAAGGTTTTGTTCTTCACAATGGCTGGCACTAGGAACAAAGTTAAGAGGCAGGGGTTTTCAGTGGCTTAGCATTACTGAGCTAACTCACAGTAAAAGCATAATAGCTGACATGGACTTGGCTGTATAACGTGTTGAAGTAGAACTGGAAATGCAGGGAAAAATAGGATCTAAAAAATAAAACTAATGCCAAATAATTTCAAATGTTTTATTTAAAAAAAATCTGCACTAATGACCATTTTAAACTGAATTTGAATTTATTTTTCTTTTTTATTTCATTATCCAACTTTGTCAAATGGTCTCAGGGGGAAAGTTCACCAGTCTTTCAGTTTTTGACTGTTTCATTACTGGATTTAAGAAAACATACAGATGGTGCTACATACAAACTGAAGATAATTAGTTAATATCCCAAGTATTTTACTTTGAAGGAACCATTAAGCAAAATTTACTGGAGCAGTGTAAGGGTCTCACTTGAAATGCCATGTTTTCTCAGCTACCTACGTGGGCCTGTGAATTTGAATTGGAATCTCATCCTGAACATACCAGCAGCACTTGCTATTTTCAGCTCTCCTCCCCAGTACACCCCCCTAAGCATTTTGCATATTCATTTAAAGAAAATAATCTCATTGAACAAGCTGTGCAAGAGGTACCAATTATTACGAATTGTCACACTACACGTTTACTAGCTAAAAGCAAGGTAAGATTTTTCAGTCTTTTTCCCGTTCCTTTTATTCTTTCCTTCCTTCCCACCCATTTAAAGAAAGTGCATTTGGCAGGGAACAGAGATTAAAAAATGTAAAGAGCAGTTGGTGCTATAGTTACTAAACAGTGGGTGTTTTCTCCAGTGCTATAGAGAAGAACAAGAAAGAGTCGTGATTTTTTTCTATTAACCTGGGTATTCCAGAGGAGATAACAGCACACGATGAGTCAAGAGTCTTAGTATAAGTGAGAATTGCTAGTTGATGCATGGTATTGTGCTCCACATGACAAATGAAAAAGGTGCCAGCTGTTGAAAAGAACACCCCACAACCAGCTGCACAGTGCAGATCAAGAAAGGAAAGTTTTAACAGCCTGAGTTTAAAAATTTGGAGATGTTAATAAAGAGTTTGTACTGTGGTAAGTGGTAAACTCTATTGTTAATAACATATATTCTTGGTGTTAAAGGGGGAAGGAAGACTCGGGYGCTTTGGCGGTTTAAAAACTCCTCAGGTGTTGCACTTAAATGAATTTATACTCTGCATCTGTAAGCCCACACAGCAGAGGTTCAGTCTCACACTTTATTTTTCAAGAGTGCTTTGTACATTCTAAGTGAAAAAAAATTACTGTAATCAAAAAAMCACATTTTAAAATAAATAATTGAAGTTTTCATTGCCATGTGTCATTGAGATTTCTGCAATGTCCCTTATTGTAAAACTACTCCTTCTTTTCCAGGATGAAACTTTGGTGCCAATTACAGTTTTTCATAATAAGAATTCTAAAGAACTACACAGGAGACCACTTCTAGTTCATGTATACGGAGCTTATGGCATAGATTTGAACATGAGCTTTAAAGAAGAGAAGCTGATGTTAATTGACGAGGGTTGGATATTAGCATATTGCCATGTTAGGTAAGTCAAATATAAAGTGGAAATAAGATTTTATTTTACCGGATAKACAGACATTTCTTCATGTATAACTGGAGATGTATCAAAATAATTTTTTGTGTACCTATACCTAATTTTAATCACCTTCTCTTAGATTTTTAATGTAAGTAGTTTTTAAATTTACCTCGGGAAAAAATCCACAAGAGCATCCTGCATTTTAGTTTTCTTAAATCTACATGATGGCTGTATGTAACTTTTAATCTTTTCAAGTCTCATTACTTCTTGTCTCATCTTTGCTCAAGAAAAATTTCGGTTATATGCTGAAATTGCTGTGACATGCTACCTCCCTCTCCTTCTGAGAGCATTGTGTGCTAATGATCACTCTGTGTCTTCTGAAAGCCATTTACCTTCTACAGCAACAGCGAAGCATTTAACCTGCAACCCTTGTTCTTTCATTGGCTAAATCCTGTCTCCAGTTTAGCTACAAATCTACCAGTTTTCTAAAACTGCTGTGTACAATAGGCTTCAAATTTTTCTCAGTAGCTAAGGAAGATAACAAAAGAATCACTTTAGGGAGGGGAAGGAAGGGGAGGAATGAGTAATTATTTGAAATACCAGTCCCAAAACAAATTCAGCAAATATATTCAACCTGCTATACTCAGTGGCAAGCATTGTGCTGTTCTTCCTCACACCCCACCAAGTATCTTAACGTGCAACTCAGGCCTACATGAAGATGGAATGTTGATCCAAAGATGGCAGGGTAATGAAAAAAATCCATTTTAGACTTGAAACCAGAAAAGAAAGCTTCAGGTAGCTTAGAACCAAAATTGTGTTTGCATAGGAAGAAATATAAATAATTTTTATAATTCTGTACTACAAAATGTAACATTTCAAGTAGCATTTGAAATTCACAAATTAGGAAAAAAAAAAAAAACCCAGCCAAACTTTCTAACAGTATGAGAATTTAAGCAAAGCAGAAGACAAATCCAGAGAGTCTGGTGTGGTGCCCAGAAATACTGTTTTACTGTTTTTAATAAGTAATCGTATTCGTAATGGAAGTATTGGAAATGCTTTAGATATTTTCATGGTTTACTTTATAAAAAAATAGTATTATCTCATTTTGTATTGCCTACAATGGAAATACCATTTCCTAAAGCATTGCTTTTCCTGTGAGTTCCAGGACACAAGCACACAAGGGTGCTTGTGCCCTTATACAGTTAGTATTTTCATCARTCATCATGCATGGATTTATTTTGACTTCATGTTGTCTCTTTTAGCCATAAAGAAGGATAAAGGCAAAAACAGAGAAAACTTAATTGGGAAAGCAAACTATAATTTGCAGCTCTGTGGCTGCTGCTGTTCTTTCGTTATCTGAAGCTACGCCATGYAATGTTTTCTGAAGAGATTGAACTTGAATTGCTTTAAATTTCAGGGGCGGAGGAGAGCAGGGCCTTGGCTGGCACAGAGATGGATGTCAGCATAATAAACTCAAAGGTCTCCATGACCTCAGGGCTTGCATCACGCTGCTGCATGAACTGGGATTGTCTCAGCCCAAACACACAGCATTGGCAGCTGCCAGCGCTGGCGGAGTTCTTGCAGGAGCCCTGTGCAACACCAATCCAGAACTGATCAGAGCCGTGGTTTTACAGGTGAGCTGCTGCAGATCTTTTAYAGATTATGACATTAAACTGTATTATCTGTCTCATTTAACGCTTTCAGAATTGGAAACGTTCCAATTCAAAGCTCACTTTCCTCAATTTGTTTGAGAACACCTTGACTCAGATATTTAAGGGCTTCTATCCTATCTGCCAACTTTTTTTTTAATGACTTCTAAGGCTCCTTTTGTAGATGTTCTAAATACAATGATGAAAACTCATCTCCCACTGACAACTGAGGAACAAGAAGAATGGGGAAATCCATTAGAAGATGAAAAATGTCTGAAGTATATAAAAAGCTATTGCCCACTGCAGAATATTAAGCCACAGGTAAAACAATGCTTTCTGTGCAGAGTACTACAGGCATARAGTGGTTTATAAGAAAACAAAAAATAAATAACTGAAATTGAAAAAAAAAAAGCTAATATGAATTATTTCAGTAATAATCTTAGCAATAGTTGGAGTCATAAGTGAATACTGAAGTTAACCCAATGCCTTCTCCTAAATGATACAGATTTCTAAACTTATTTTAGGACTTTCAGGAACATATTATTTTACAGCATATCTCACCATGCCAAATGCCTTCTTTTGTTGCAGCGTTCTGTCATTCTACTGTGTTTTGCAGGCTTTGACACAGGGAAAAGGAGATACTTTCCACTGATTTAATGCCTTTCCAGAGCTCTTAAAACAAACAAACACTGAAAGGGAAGAGGAGCTAGATAAATAGCATTGGCATTGTCATCTCAAGGGAAATCTTTCTTTATTTGACAATGTGTTAGCTATGTTGCACAGCTCCAAGAAAAATTCTTACTATTTAAAAACAACAACTTTCTCTATGCAGAAAAATTGCAAAAATAAACCTCAGCAATTGTTCTAAGGTGAACCATTCCATGATTATTACTCTCTTTTTTTTGCAATCATCATCAAGCAGACAGGTATCAGACCCTTTACCAGTGGGGAGAGGATGTTTTTATGACCATTTACAAGTAGATTATCCCCTACTATGAAGTCATTTTTCAGACCAAAATACTTTTTGCAGTTACAGTGATAAAATGCTTTAAAAAACCCTAAGTAATTATGTAATAGATGAGGTTTTAGATAAACCCTAACCAGTTGTATAGTAAGAGAAAAATGTGTTACTCTGTGAGAAAGACCTGTTGTCAAGTGTTTAACTGGTTTTGGTTTTTAATCTCAGTGTTATCCGTCAGTTTTTATCAYGGCATATGAAAATGATGAACGGGTACCACTAACAGGAATTTTACAGTATGTTCAGAAACTCAGGAAGGCTGCACTAGATCATGCCAGCAGAACAAGTAAGAAAGGTAAGGATAAGAATATCAAAGATAAATGGAGTAAACTGAAGCAAAACATCAATAGTCATGCAATTAAACACCATAGAGATTGACTCCTCCTTAAATGAGTTCAAACACAATCCCATATCAACAGCTCCACAGTAGGCTGAGGACACTGAGATGCAAAATTTCTCATTTTATGCAAAAACATAAAGATTGGGAGCCTGTGAGTGGGGCTTCCTCTTTCCTAGGTCCCAACATAAGGCAATTGTTGGACAGTGTGAGGTGARCCCACACTGCCAGTCCAGCTGCTGACAGGGCCAGACTGCAGCTCTCAGCAACTCTCAAAGAAAAATTTTATCTTTCCTGCTATACAAAAACCTACTTTTCTCACTTTGCTAAAACTGCAGGTCCTTAGTCCAAGKTAGAGTGACAACAAGGTGAAGGCGCAGGTTCTTTTACACCTGAAACTTAACCCTGGCTTTGGGATGGTTTCCAGCAAAAGGTACATTCAAGCCTGAGTATTTTCTAGCACCGTGTAATCTGGGGAGAGGTTTTTACCATCATTACTGAAAGAGGTCTTGAATAACCTTCTCTACATTTCATTCATTTTACCCTGTCTCTGTGGGTAGCACAACTGCAGTGGTTAAGAAATTGCAGCAGGTGCTGTGATTGCTGTTGTACTCTTTGTGCAGAAAGACAAGAGCATGTCTTTCCAAAATGACTCAGAGAGAACAAACACACTAAGTAGATGAATATTTTTCAAGTATGTAGTTATTAGAAATACAAATAATTGATTCAGAAAGCCCCTCTATGATTATCTTTTGTTTTTAGGAAGAATAGAAATTCTGTCAGGACAGAAGGCAGAATTATCTATCCTTAACTCACATCCCCACTTAATTTCTTCCTTGTTCATTCAATGTAAAGTGATCACCAGCTTCATTGTTCCAGGAAACTGGCTTCCTAATATCATCTTAGATGTCCAGGCAAATGGCAGCCATTGTGATTCATCCTGGGAGCACTCAYTGAATGAGGTATGTTCCCTTTATTGAACGGGTCCATAACATACTGCAGGGATRTGCCCCTCAAGGGATACTTCAGCCTCAGTAGTTGGGCATTCATTGAATGCATGATTAAAGTGTGAAGAAAAACTGCTAGAGCAACTGCTGATTTTATATCTATATAAAATGTAAAAACCCAGCAATCTTTATACATAATTATAGATATTTATATTGATATATACTTGTACAGATATAKAAGAGACAATGGCAGAGCCAGATTTTTGAAAGAGCCTCAAAATAGTGTTCAATTCCCACTGTAATGTGCTAAGAGCTTTGAATGAAAGGTTCCAAGTTGTGCAAAACATCATTCCAGCAGGAAAAGTCTTGCTCTGTAGAGTATTAAGTGCTTAAAACTGTCACACTATTTACTCCCATCTTCCTCCTGTGTAAAACATACACGATGGGTTGGATCTTCACATTTTGAAATGCATGATCTGTGCAATCAAAGCTATTACAATTAGCTTTCAAGATTTTACACTTTATACAAGCGTGCATGTTAAAAGCAACATACTGCCAAGACCTGACATATTTTTAGTGATGTCTCAGACTGTCACAGTTGGATACAAATTTTATTACTTTTAATTTTAACAAATCCTAGAAAATGCTAATTTGGTTGTTGTGGCAGTTATTCCCAAGATGAATTCTTTCAGGAAAAGCTACATGCTKTCTCAGAGCAAGGTATTTCTTAGCATTAGTATTGGAAAGTAAGATGATTAGAACAGCTGCACAAGAGCCTGAAGTTTTACCGTGCAAAGAACTTCGTAATAAAATATTTTCATTATTTAAGGTTGCAAGACACCTTGCTTTTCTGAGCAGAGAACTTGAGGAAGTGTGCCATCCCCAACATCCCAGCAAATCCTGCAAATAGCTCCTCAGCACCATGACCACCTGAAGGACTTCAGGTCAGATTTGGATTTGTATGGAAAACAAACACCTTCTCCAGAGGATCTCTCCTCTCGAATTCCTGTTTTATGGGCATAAGCACACAAAGCTGGGTGTGGCACTGCCTTACAAGAACATGGACCAAGAATTGGATTTCTGCCCTGCAGAAGCAGCTGCCAGCAAAGGGAGCCTGTTGGGTAGCTCTGTTCACACCAGGCAGCAGAGCAACGCTACATGAGCGGGGCTGGAGCACAACAGGGCACGAAGAGCCTCACAGGAGAGCCACAGGCACTTGGCAAAGGCAGCCTTCCTGTCCAAGGCCACATCTTACACAGGGCAGTGAAACTACTCTGAAGCATTTGATGTGGAAGTCCCTACTTCTAAAACTAAAATTCCATTACTTCTAAAAATAATTCCCATATGTAGGTGCTGATGAATGTTGCCCTCCCTATCTACACAGCAGCCATGGTGTAAGCCAAGAAAAGGATTCCCAAGACCTGGAATTTTAGCGGAACTCTTTGATCAGAGCACTCAAAAACTTGCAGTTACCTTACCTAGCATGGTAATCTTAAAAAGGAGGTGCCAAAGTCCCTCAGGAGGACAAGATCAGTGTCTCAGAGGATGCCAGAGTATCTCCAGAGAATAAAACAATAAGAACGCCCCCACTGAAGCACCCTAATTCATAGCTTAGCTGCCTTCTGAGCRAGGCACAAACCTGCTGTGCATTTTTTGTTAAAATAGATGTGTGCTGCACACTGGGGCCATATCAACCACTGCAGGTGCAGCWAATCCAAATCAGAGCACATGTGCAAGTGTGACATTCAGTAGGGTTGTTTCAGCAGCTTACTCTGCACTAAAGTAAGCACCCCTCACCTCAGCCTTATGTAGGAAAAGAAACAAGAKAATGCAAATGTATTCTAACTCAGCGGGGGGAGAGAATCAACTGGAAATGCTGTTCTGAATGTGGAATTAGATATATTAGCTGTATTTTGTTCATTTTGTTATTAATTTAGAGGATAATCAGAGCTGTTCAAGTTGAGAGAAGAGGTAAGATATCACAACAATATATATTAGYCTTGCTTGTGCTTACCTATTTTAGCAAACATAGGACCACCCCTTTAGAATAAGTTTTACAAATTTGCAGACTTTTAAGTTGACCAAAGGCTTGGGATTCCACAGAAACACAGCCCAGCAACCTCAAGGGTCAGCACCCCAAAAGCAACTGTTCCCTCTCCTCCCAAAAATACGTGCTTAAACAGGACAGGTTTTTAGAACAGGTTTACTTTTCTTCCACAGGCCCTAAGGGGCAGTTTATATCATACTTTTATCTTTTCATCACAAATACTGATACAAGGCAATTATGTATCTGATTTTTCAGGGCATTTATTTGTACACAAATAAAATTTTAAAAGCCAAAGAAAACTGAGTATTTTTAGCATTTCCCTGGAACTAGTATCTTCTAAATTAACATGAAAGCATAGGTATTCTGATCCTGTACTTAACAGTTCGTGTAGAGTAAATTGAAGGCCTTAGAATAACAAGCTTTTTCTGCCACAAAACACTTCCCTTGAAAAGATTCCATAGTATGAACAGGCTTTGTTGTTTTGTATTCAAGGACCAGGCCTTCTCCCCTTTCAGTTGTAAGTAGCTGGGTAGTGGTAACTTTAGTAATATTTTTRAAGTGAGTATCTAGTCTTACAACAGCTTCATCTGGAAGGTTAGGAACAATGGCCTTCAGCTCTATTGTGGACTTCTGGCCGAAGTTGAGCACCATCAGGAAGACTTTGTCTAAGCCATCCAACTCCCTGACGTACGCAAACACGTCGTTGTCACTCCAGATGTRGCACATCCACCCTCGGTTCATGGCGAGCTCACTGTTCCGAAGTGAGGTCAGTGCTCTGTACAAACTCAGCTTTGAGGTGGACCACATCTTCTGGAACTGCAACAGTCAGCACCAACAGGGTCATTGCTTAGCACTACAGGGAGCAAACACAACTCCCTTCTCACACCTACTCCGTCTGCTGAGAACGTGCCTAGCAGAATTCCATGCTGGCAATTATCCCTCTTTAAATTTGTCTGCAATTTTCACTGAAAAACTGCTTTTTTTCTCATGTACTTCCTTGGTATTTGTGGGGTGGCAGAGACAGAAGTTAYTAGGCATAACAGTTCCCCGTCAGTAATGCTATTGCTTCCTCCCACAGCATCCTTTTAGTACTTTTGATTCAGGGGAAACAACAGCCATTCAAAGCTTGACACTGAACCCTTTTCATTGAGTCCAGTTGACTGAAGTCACAGGGTTTATTTCATGTTTCGTATTTTTGCTATCTTAACTTTTTTTCCTGCCTTCAGTTCTGGTCAGCAAAATTTGTTTGATTCACTGCTCTACTTAGGTTAGAGTTTGTCTAAGTTTTTGTTACAAAGCAATACTTTCTATAGCAATAGAAATGGAGGGGGAAAAAGAGACCAGTTTTCAATTCAATATCAAAAGGATTTAAAGGATGCTAAAGAACCAAATTGCCACATCAGCATCATAATTGTTGCTCTACTTAAATGAGTACAGATGAAGTAGGCTTCTTGTTGTGCAAGTATTTCCTTTTCTAATAAAACTTCTGAGGATTCAGTGGTTTTTTTTTTTTTCCCTTGAGTTTGTTTTTACTGCCAGTGCCCACTGCTAAAAGGAAACCAGAACAAAAGAGACAAATGACAATATTTTGAGACCATTAGTTTGTCACACATGTAGATACCTACTTCCACATTTATACTTTGGTAGTTGAAGTGAACAGGTAACCAGCTGCTGTTGCCTTCAGTAAAACCAGCATTAACTTCTCCATTCCACTGCATGGGGGATTTCTCTGCAAGGGTGGCCTAGAAAATGAAGCAGTGATTAGCATATTGACAAGTTATTCTTTGAATACCATGTTCTCACATCTCCCAAATTATCACCATTTCAGTATTGCTTTCTTTGGTTTAAGTTAAAATCTAATGATGGAATTGGACTCCAAATCTCAGAAGAAAATAAGAACCAAGATGGTTTCTGGAATGGAGGGGAGTGGATYGTCTCAGATACAGCATCACTGGGTAAAATGTGGAATTCCCAAATGACTCTTACTATGACTCTTACTAGAGTTGTCCTTTGCAACAGATGGTTGGATAAAAGTTTACTGATGATAAGCAGGATATTCTGATAAATATCTGGACATGCATTGAGTGAATATATGAAGTAATGAGTCCTTAGAGGAGGTGTCACTAAAATAACAGCAAACAACAAGTAACTGCTGTTCAGTGTCTCTTCTTTTGTAACTATCGCACTTTTCACCCCAGAACTCTTCAAGTTTACATTTTCAAGGGGTACAATTTTGACAGGACTGTTTGTGTTAGAAAGGTAAAATTATTATTTCCAAATGCAACACTGTTGAAAAACAGCTTTTAGCTGATTAAAAAACGTCGATGTAAAAACCTCTGAAGTTCTCATTTTGAAGAATTCAGAAGAATTCTGAAAAAGCTTCCTTATTGTTATTGAAGAGCTGCCAAAAGATCTGACACTTAAATTTAATGATATAAGAGGGCATAAAATATTTTGCACATACTTCAAGTGTTTGTTTTCCACGAAAACTGTTTTTCATACAAAGGACACTTTTCAATACAATCTGTCAGAACAGCAGCCTAACAAAAGAAATTGTCACTTTGCTTTGTGACATTATAAATAATGGGTTTCTCCTTTTTAGCATATTCTGAAAAGCAGGGGGAAAAAAATCCTAAGTTTTCAACACTGGTAACACTGCCTCTCATCTTTCCCTCTTTCAGTGTCTCCTGAAGTGTTTGAAATGCTGGGGCTAAAGACGGTATCGTGAGCAAATACTCTCCATCTTTCTAAGACACCCATTAATCAGGSAACCTTCCTCTCCAGACTCAGTGAAGGGTGGTTTTGCATTGTTCCAAAGCCCTGAGCCACGGGGTAGCCACTAAAAGAGAGTGAACCCTGAGGAGCTCAGGGCGAGCCACTTTTCTGAAGAGAATCACCCTGTCGGCAGTAATCAGCGGCGGCAAGAAAATGCAGGAGATACTTTGACCTAGGGGTTTCTCAGAGGACGTGAGATTTCCTTTTAAATCAGAGAATAATTTTCTCACATCTGAATCAGACAAGCCTGGAGATGATCCTGTGCTCCAAGTACCTTTCCCCTTGATACAAAGCTAGCCAATGTAATTTCTAACACCATCGGAGGCTGTCTCATTCCCTAAGGGATGCTTTCCAAAGGGAAACCAGCATCTGCCATAGGACTATGTTCRCATGGTGCTCAAATATGGGCAGGAGAGGCAGAGATGAGCGCTTCCCTTTTGGGACAGACTATGCCTGACAACCAAAAGCCACTTCTTCTTGCCACCAGGCACCCTCCCTTTTGTGCAGATCCTTCTTCTGAGCGTGGGCACACACGTGACAGCCATGGCTAAGACAGAATCAGAACCCTGATTTCCTTTAAGTAACAGCCAGGAAATAATGGACTTTGACATGATGATGAGGGAACTTCCATGGGAGGAAGGAGACAATGGCTCAGTTCCTCACATGACTGCAGCACACCTCTCCTGCCCACTGGCCAGGCCCAGTGCTGGCATTTGCTGCCCTTCCTGCCATTGCTGCAACCATGCAAGGCTGATCTGGAGAAGGACAGAAATCAGGAGCCGTAACTGAAGTCCACCAGTTCAGACACACATCAAGGCCTTGGTTCTGGTCTTCAGCCTGGCCATTTCTACACGCTGTACAATGGTTTGCCATGAGGAACATGGAAAACCATATAAGCAGTGAGACAGACTGGGTTTGATTAACAAAATAGAAGTTCTTGTGGTTTTGAATATTTTGTTACTGAGAACTAAACAACAACAGGAGCAGAGTTTACATGCTCTTCACTTACATTTTCTGATGCAATGTTCTCCATACCTATTTCTTCACCRTAGTAAGTTACAGGAGTACCAGGGAGGGTTAAAAGCAGCATGTTCATGACATCGGCGAACTCATACCCAATCCGAGTTGAAAGCCGAGCAGCATTAGGGCTTCCAACCTGAAGAAAACATCATTCTGCTAAACACACAGTATAAAATTTCATGCATATGTGAATTTGATTAACTAATTTAACAAGGTAGTAGATGTTTTGGGTTTTTTTTTTCTTTTCCTGCCAGGGCTGTGAGGGCCATTATTTTTATCTTAGTGCCATTACAAACTTCTGTTTTAAAGAATTTAATACACGCAAATCCTGCCAGCAGCACATGAGGCAGAAGTGAGGAAGAGATGACAAATAACAACTCTCCCTGATTAGAGAGAATGATCCCAATTCCATTCTCACTGGTGTTTTAGCCACCGGAGACACTGAGGGAGAGGTATGATCATAAATTCCCTTCTGTCATCCCTGCATGGGGAATGGAAATGTTATTGAAGGGCAGGAGACCCAGGCAGTGCCAAGGACTCCAACTACAGCAGCTGAGAGTTTTCACAAGGACAGTGCCTGTAGCTCAGCCATGGGCTCAGGCTGCTGCTGATCCCACAGAAATCTGTGTGTGCGTGTGTGGTTTCTGTGAGCTACAGGAACAAGCCCTTCCTATGAGAGGTGGTCTAGAACTCTTACTGCCCAGTTTGGCCATTTTCCTGCAGGCATGTTTCTCATCCACAAGTCGACTGCTTCAAAAATACTGTTGCCCGATAGATTTTTCATGTTAATTAGGTTGAAATTGAATGGAAAATCGGCTTCTTGGATAAAAGGCGTTCCATAATACATCATTGTTGCTTCAATGTCTTCCTTTTCATCATCGTGAGAACCCATAAATCTACAAAGTAATACGCAAACAGCTTTTTTAGCTCATTTTTGGTAACACAGAAGCTAGAAATTGTTGGACACAGAGCATTAAGAATTATATTCACTCTTCCCCTCCCCATCAAAAAAGATTAATACAGAGAAACAAGATTTTGTAAAGCAGACAAGGAATGAAGGAGAAATACTTCTGGGAAATTGCTGGAGAAAAATCTACAAAAGTCAATGCTAAAGTATCTGACTGAAGCCTTATCTTTCTGAATCCATGGCCACACAGTCCATTCCTGCAATTTCCATGCTTTCCTTCACAGAAGAGGACCTGGGGTCCCCCAAGTTGACCATAAGCCATCAGTGTGCCCTTGAAAGGGCAGGTGGCTCATGGCATCATGGGCTGCATTAGGAGGAGCGCTGCCAGGAGCAAGGGAGGTAATCCTTTTTCTTTACTCAGCCACTCTGTTTCAGTCTGTGGGACTGAAACATCTCTCCCACAGCAAATGCTGAGAGGTGAGGCAGTTTGGCCTGGGGAAGAGAAGCCTCAGGGGCATCCCACTGGTGTATGTAGACACCTGAAGGGAGGGTGCAATGGTGACACGGCCAGGCTCTCCTCAGTGGTACCCYGTGCCAGGACCAGGGTCAATGGGCACAGACCAAAACACAGGAAATGTTTCCCTATGAACATCAGGAGACTTCTCCAGTGTGAGGGTGACTGAGCACTGGCACTGGTTTTCCAGGGAGGTTTTAAATCTCCATTCTTGGAAACATTCAAAAGCAGTCTGGACAAATTCCTGGGCAACCAGCTCCAGGTGGCCCCAATGAGCAGGGGTTTGGACCAGAGAACTTCCAGAGGTCCTTTCCAAATTCAGCCATTCTGTGATTTTAACACTCTCTGTGTGTCTCACCTGGACTGCACTATTAGAACTATACAATAATCYAATAAAACTATACAATAAAAAACTATACAGTAATAAAACTATACAAATCAGGCACAGGGTTGATAAATTAGTGCCTGTGTGATTACAATGGTTGCCTTTTAGCTTTGTACACCCCAGAGATGGAGCAGAGCTAACAGGGCCAATTCTTTTCCATTCCACACCGGGAAGAGGAAATACAGCCTATGCACTGCCATCTGCATTGGAGGATTTGTGTTTCTGTGGCATATTACGCTATTAAAGATCACATTTTATGGCTAGCATGAGGGTGATGACTACTAGAGAAAAGCTGGCCAGCTGTGCTGRTTACCTGTATCTGCCAGGTTCTCTGCTGAACTCGTTCATGGTGTGACGGAAGCTGCGGATGATGTCATGCAAACCAACTTGCGTGGTCGTGTAGTCGTGGTGGAGCTGGGAATAGGCTGTGATACTCTCCTTAAAGCAAGGTAGAGGATTTCACATTAGTCCACCAACATTTTAGATTTCAGAATTCTCCAAATTCTCCCCATCCTTTCCTGATGTGGACAGTGCACCAGTCCACATAAATTTTAACTGATTTTAGCATACAAAGAACACAGAGCTGAATTGCTCTTGAGGAACTCGAGAATAGCARAAGATTGATAATTTTGGATCCCATCCTTCAGCAGAGAAAGCCCACCCACAGCACCAACCAACAGAGGCCATCTGGAGCTGTGAGCACAATGGGTGCTGTGGCCTCACACCAGGCTGGAAAGATGGACAATGCCTTGGTAAGGTAACACAACAACACCACCACATGTGGAGCTGACCAGTTTTATGTGTCCAGAACAGTGTTTTAGTGATGGCATTATCTGGGAATATCACCAAGTTCACTACCACAGCAAAACAAACAGCATTAAAACCAGTGTTCACCATTTTGGATGTGCCTGGTCACCTCTCACKGTGACAAACTGCCAGTACCAGAGTTTCTTAGTTTTGCTCCAGTTCTTTCCAGGGAGTGCTCCTGCAGAGTGCCCAAGAGCCACCTCCCTGCCAAGGGACAGGGCTGACCTGGTTTTCCTACAGCCACAACTAAGCCCCAAAAGAGTCAAACCAGACACTCTCATCTCCGTAGGAAACAAAGGAAAAAAGCAAAGATGGAACGTATACGTTACTCCATTCTGAGACTTGTTCACTGGAGGCTCATCCCGGAGATGTGTTGCTTCCAAGAGAAATTTAACAGTGCCGAAACTAAATCCATCAACTCCTTTGCCAAGCCAAAATTTAATAATATCCTAGACAAAGGTAAAAATTTTAAAAGTCTGAGTGAGCCCACCTCATTTAAAATAATACATTCTTAAAAAGAAAACTAAACTTGTAAGGAGGTTTAAATACATAACAATTCATGTTTAAATTTGTACTTCAAATTTTTCTTGAAGCTACAGTGAATCATGTTGATCTAAGGTCAAATTAACAGCTAAATAAAGTATGTCTTATTATTTCATTCAGTACAGAAAAGAAGAAGACCAGTCTGTAACATCTCCATAATTCAGGAGACCAAAGCCAGGGCATGACTTGCTAAAAGCAGTTTCTCATCTCATCCATCAACTCAGCTGGGCTCATGCTAAGTGCTGCTGTTGAACACTCGTCATGGCTGCACACAATTAGAACACATTGATTCAAATATGCAGGAAGATGTTGTTCTGCACAAACCTTGTGCCACCAATTTTCTTTTACAAAATAGAGCTCTTAAAACATTTGTTCTCTCTTATTTGACTGATGTATTTTTTTAAACTTTATTTTCAAGCTTATTTGTTGATTTGCAGGAACAAGACAAATTATTATCCAATAATTACAAATGCTATTGATTTGAAATTTCACTATACAATTTCAATGTTAGTCACTATTAGTAAAAATACATCCTACTTCAGTAACTATCAGATTACTACAGTTTTAATTGCCCTGATACAGTTTTAATTTAAACCTGATACTTGTCTTCATCTGAGGAAAAAACCCTGTTTTAAATATAATTTCAAAGATGTCTATTGAATTGCCTTTTTTGAAATGTATGAAGTACACTTGTCAGAGCAGGCTGGAGTAGAACTAGTCCAYACTCAAGCCTTACAGATTTTTGTTTGGCAAATGAAGACTCCGCCTTACTGAGCTGCACTTTCTCGTTGTGCCATTCTGAGAGCAGCAGCCCTTGATATGGTGTCTGACCAACACTGAATCCACACAAAAATGTTCCTGCTTAGACCTGTGCTCAACACAAAGCAAACCCAGAGAACAGCACTGCAAACAATGAGCACTGACACGGTTCTCACTGGGATCAACCTAATTCTATGTACACATGAATGCCAGAGAAGGCTGGTTGCTAAGTTTGGCTCCTTCTTGGATGCCCTTGCATGGCCAAACCAAAGACTTGAGCTTCTCTTTTTGCTTCTTGAGCAAAAGTCCACTTGCTTCCTACTCAGTCCTCCTAACGTTCTGGAACAGGATTTTGAGTTATGATACTAGACAAAGATATTTCTAACATGATGTTCGTACACATTTACCAAAGGTTGGTGTTACAGGCCAAACTTCCCAGCTTTCATGTGGGTTTTTTCCTTTTTTGCAAAGGAAATGCAGCATCTCTTTGCTACTGAAGTTTCAATAATCCAGATAGCATTTTTTAAAAAGTAATTAGACAGGACCATTAAAAAGCACGTGCAATGCTATCGGGGGAAAAAAAGGTACAAATGGCAAAGATGTGGGATTAAGGGAAGTACCAAGACACAGAGAGGTTTCTGGCAGAGTTCTCCAAGGACCAGTCCCAAAAGCAGTCTCATTTCATGCTTGAAAAGTATAAAAAAGTATGACCAGAAGTGTTTTGTTTCTTTGAGCTCATGCAGTGCTCACATGGTGAGGGCTGAGTCCCACAGAGCCTGTGAGACCATCCCAAGAGGACTGAGGTGCTGGAAAGATCAGCAGCAAAGAAATGAACCACAATTCAACAGTACAAAGTGGCAAACGTTTAAGGATTCAATAAAACTGGAAGTAGCTGTACTGCCTGATGAGGGATAACTTAGAGAAAGAGGGGAAAAGAAGCAGAAGTAGTCACTGTCACCATGTTCAGGCCCACATCCCCATATTTTAATGAATTCTACATTGTCTGCTGGGAGACATAGAGCAGACAGGAATGARATTCTATCTGAGCACCACCTCACCAACCACTCTCACTGTGAAAACGCTCTCATCTGGAAAGTCGTCAGACATGGAGACAGATCGAAACTCACTATCTTCCCCCTTATCCAGAAGTCCAGGCATTCCTTGTAATTCAAATCAGCATTGCCTTTGCCTTCCCAAAAATGCAAACATCTCACTRCTAAAACAAGGTGTCATCCCCACATCTGATGGCTAATTAACAGYTCTTTGTACCAACAGAGATAAAAACTTCTCTCCAGTGAGTCAGCTCTGCACAGGCCTCCGTGCAAGAGGCTGTGGGCTCAGCAGCAGGGGGTTACTTACATGGATTTCTTGTCGCACATCGGGGCTGCGAAAATTTAAGTCTGGCTGCTCCTTCCCAAACTGATGGAAATAACATTGCTGTCTCACCTCGTCAAACTGCCAGCTGGAATTCCCAAAGACACTCACCTGCTCACACAAGGGACAGAGATAAGCAAAACTACGAATTTAACAAACATTTCCTCCTATGCATACTTAAAAATGTGGGGCATTACAAGCATAAAATAAAGCACAAAATGCCTAATCAATGGACTATATTTTGAGTAGACTTTGGTACCAATGGTTTTCATTTCTTTTTTCCACAAGTTGCTCTCCCTTCAGCTGTGCTTTGCCACTTGTTCAACTTTGTGGGTTTTGAGGGTTTTTCACTAAGTTAACTTTCTTTGGGAAGTATCTGGAATAGAGGGGAAAACATGGGTGGGAACATTTATTTTGGATTTTCTTCTCCTAAACATATTAAAAATAGCCATAGTTAACGTAGAGCTTTTTGCAATCTGGTATTATCCCTTTGAAGTGCCAACAACAGTCAGCATGTTAAAAATGTTAAATTTTATCACCATCTCTGTAATAAAAGATTCCAAAAGCTATGATAGCTCTTAAAACTCTAAGTTTAAAGAGAAATTATACTAACTGGTACAAAGTATTAATTCTACCTTGAGCTTTTAGAATATACAAGTTCATAATCATGAACTCATCAGTTCAAAATTAAAATAAATCTATTTGAAATAGACAACACACTTTCTGGCCTGATCGCTTTCCAGAAAAAAAAAGGAAAAAAGTCAAGATCACATATTTTTGCTTCCTTCCCCACCAACTATGATATCAGAGGAGCTGACATGCTGTTTCTGGAGCAGAACACTCATACAGAGAAGGAGGGATGWGTGAACAACTTGTGCACAATTATCCTTTTTTGTGTTTGTTTCATGAATGAAGATTTAACACTGAGGTGAAGAAACAGAAGTAATAATTAAAATTCCATTTGAAGTAGGAACTTTCCTTTGGCTCCCCAACTTGTTTCATATCTTAATCTACACTAGCTCACATAGTGGCATCGGTTTGTACCTCTCACTTTATAACCCCGTGTACACTGGGACAATCATGTTACAGCTGCTTTTGTTCTGTGGCATCCAGCTCGGGATTTGCACGTGTCCCTTCCCATGTTTACCCAGTTGTTGGGAGGAATGACTGAGCCAGCAGCCTGCACGCAGTCCTGCCAGATGTAGTAATCCGTGTACTTCCCAGTCCGATTGCGGCTCAGCTGAAACCACCAGTGCTTGTCGCTTGTGTGGTTTGGTATTAAATCCATTATCACCTTTAGCCCTTAAAAATAAAAACAAACAAAAAAAACACATAAAACCAACACCAACCTACAACATTACATTTAGCCTTTTAAGATAAAGTTCACATTTTTCCTAAATGCAGTATCAGAGGGGATTTGGCTTCTTCCATGCCAGAGGTCTGATGAAG
>NW_026623955.1:138238-211153 GCF_030028575.1 Malurus melanocephalus
AAAAAAAAAACAAAAACAAAAACAAAAAAAAAAACCAAAATCACCAGACTGACAAAACAGTTAGACTAATTAGAGTTTGCAAGTAGCTGCAACACAGTTTGGGAGGGAAAGAAGGGTGAAGAAACAATCAGAACAGATTTCTGCTGCTATGAACCACTTCCATAACTCTAATTTCAACATCTGTCTCACACCTCCCAGGTGGGAAAAGCACTTCACCGGTCTAGCATCAGTGAACACACATTCTTCACCACCCTCCCTAAAGACCAGACATTTTACTGAAATCTCAAATATTTTTAGACAGGTAAACCATTTTCCATTCAGCTGAATAGCAGTAAGAAGAAACACCTGAGCAAACAGTGGGTCTGAGGCATAAACACACCAAASAGAGGACGCAATGGCAGGAAGGAAGCGTATGTTCCCTCATGTTCAGTCAGACAGAACAGCACCTCAGCTTGATCCCGGACTTTCAGTGCCTGAGGAGCACAGATAAGTGCCAGCCCAGCACCCAATAAAACATCCTCCTTTCACAGAACACAGCATTCCAGCACTGCTGGTATAGCTCCCTGTGCTTTCCGTCCTGCTCCCAGCACAGTGCCAGAGCCAAAGCGCAGGAAACAGCAACCTCAGAGCTCATGGTACTGTGGAATTGCCTTGTACCCTTCGCTGGCACCTCCATTGGCTCCTGCTCAATGCCACCACAGAGGAGATTGCCATGTGCACAAACTGAGGCCTCACATCACAACCTTGCACTGTAAGTTACATCTTTTTAATGGATTTACTTTGCTTGGAGTTGCAGCTTACCTTTGTCATGTATGGCTGCAATCAGATTCTCAAAATCTCTCATTGATCCAAAAATGGGATCAATGTCATAGAAGTCTTCAGCTCCATATCCAAGGTCTTTTAAAGGGGATTTAAAGAAAGAGGTGATCCAGATGGTTTTTATATTCAAATACGTAATATGGTCCAGTTTTTCTTGGATACCTATTTAAAAAGAAAAGGACATTATCTGTTCAGAAAAAAAAGACTTTTATTTAACCAAGTTCACCATGGGCTCTCAGAGGTGGTACACAGGTCCCTTTATCTTCCTGACAYGTTACTGCTGGTATGCAACTACAGAAACAATTTCTGCTCTTGCTAAGTGGAGTATAGTGCATCTGTTGCTTCTTRTTTAGAAATGTATTGCCCATTTTGGTGTTGAGCCTTCCCTTTCTCTGCAGGGCAGTCTCAGCTCAACTACTGACCAATGGCATTGGCTCCTTGCTATCAGGTGCCCCATCTCCATGCATTCTTATGAGCTGCTAACACCTAGACCATGAAGAAAACAACATACATACCTATTTCTTCCCTCTTTGTCAGTTTTCATTTTCCTCAGGRAAAGCAGACAACCAAACATGACCAAGTGCTCAGGCATCACTCATCCTTGTTGAGATATCTGACTCTGATGGCAGCTGTGCTGCTGCTCACTCTTAGCATCATCTCCCAACCACCCTTCCAACTCCAGGCTTAGACTTAACTTGAGCCAGCAACTCCTGGGTTTATTCACGACAATGTGAGTTGTTATTAATGTTTTCTAACAGCTTTTCTTTCCTCTGACCCTTTCCCATTAGGGTGGTTTTGTTTGTCAGACTGTACTTTTTCACTGGTGTTGTTTTTTATACACACACATACACAGACMAGTGTTACACAGCCCTGCACACAGCAAGAATGAAAACAGACTCACCTTTCAGATCCCCATTGCCATCCATGTCGCTGTCCTTGAAGGAACGAGGATAGATCTGATAGATAGGACTAGCCTGCCACCAGTCAAGGCACTTTGGAGAGAGAGCAATGATGGCAATTGTAGCACCCACAAGCGCAACAGAAGCAGCAATTATGAGCCAGAAGAGAATYTCCCTGGTGACTCTGTAGCGGGCTTGGCTGGAGAACTGCAGCAAGACTTCCTTTGGCATCCCAGCATAAGGCTTCAACACTGTCTCCTCCACAGCCACCGGGTCCACAAGAATACTGCACGTTTTTGGCATTTCTTCTTGGCTACTGGTATCTGTCTCCTTGTCCTCAAAAGCCTCATTTTGAACAAATCCATTGTTCTCCACACCTCCCTTCTCACTCAGCTCCATAGTAAGCTCCTAGCTTCCACCTCGAATGTTTTACTTGACAGGTYGTGTCCTGAGACTCCAGCCACAGCACCTTTGTTCAGTGAAATGAGAAGCAGTGCAATTAGCTATCTGGGTTGATAATCAATCCTGACCAACTGGCCAAAGTTCAAAAGCAGCCAAA
The DNA here is from genome assembly GCF_030028575.1 of Malurus melanocephalus. NCBI lineage: Eukaryota > Metazoa > Chordata > Aves > Passeriformes > Maluridae > Malurus > Malurus melanocephalus. The sequence continues at coordinate 140,516 of NW_026623955.1, forward strand.
AAGTGCAAAGTGCTCCTGATTTTCTGCATATTCGGCATCTTAAGCAAGATAACAAAATGCTACAAAGGCAGTCCTCCCAGGAAGTAAAGCCTATTGTTGGTACCAGCTGAGCACAGTTATATTTACTCTTGCTCTCTCCAGTACAYTTCTCTTCCCTTTAACAGCAGGGGAAAATTCAGGTTTATCAGATCTAGTAAATATGCAGCTTTCCAGGCTGGCCATAGTCTCCCCTGCCCAAAGTAGTCTGAATACGGCTAATTTAAAAACGGATAGCAAAAGAATGAAGTGTTGGCAACCACTGGCCCAAAAGCAACAACGCAAACCAAGAGGAAAAGATTCAAAGGCTGTTTGTGCTTCTTTTTCACAGTTTAACTAACCCGCCCCAGCCCACCCCCAACTCCTAAGCGCTAACAACTGCTAAGGTACATACCGATCCCAGGACTCACAGCAGGGTACATAGCATTGCTACACCCAGAGCCAGCCCCGGGGGGCAGGACAGGATAGCTCTGCACAGGCACAAGCAAAACTCAGGAGAAAAACTTATGCCCACTACTCCAATCCATCCCCCATTACAAGATAAAAAAAAGGAAGTTTAAAGAAACCTTTCCCTCCTCCCTTTCCCCTCTCTTTCTACTACTCTAGGCAGGAAAAAGCATTGCTCAAAGTCTGCACGAACATGCAGATCTGTACRCATCTGTGTGCCCTAAGCCCTAAAYGCCTGCCCAGAAGCCAGCACCCACATCCATYGAGACATCCTCTCCTGCCAGTGCCCCTGCCCAGCATACCAAAGGACACACAAAGCAATAGATTTGCCAAGGAGCCATCTTATCACCTGTAAAAGTGAACTCCTACCTGTGACCATAGGGTCAGGGTCCTGGAGAAATTTTCACAGACAACTGCAGTGGAGACAAGGCTGAGTTATGACTCAAAGAAAGAGTTTGTTATGTTTGGATCAAACTATAAAATAAGTTTATAAACTAGAGATTGTAACAAGTCCAGCATGCTATATTCAAATTACTCGAAAATGTGTTATTTCTTCAGTAGCTGAGCTAAAAAGAGGTATTTGATGCTGACATATTTAATCCTTTACTTCCTCTTCCTAACAGCAGTGCCAGGCAGCAGTGTCAGCCTGTGCAGCGTCAGGCAGTTGCGGCAGCATCCGAGATAACGGCAGTGGAGTCAGTGCCTGTAATTCAGTATTACAAGGAAATTCAGAWGTGGGAAATTCTTTGAAATAGCCTCACTCCCATTTAATGACTCTACAGTCTTAACATCATATCAGTAAGCTGTAAAAGTTCCCAGGCGGACACTGTGCACGAAGGGCATACATTTCTATTCAGCACAATGCCAGTGACTCCTCACCCCATTTAAATTGTTTCATTTCAGTGACTTAACCTTCAATTAAAGAAGGAAATTTGTAAATACAAAATTTTTTAGACTGTATCAAATACACCYCAAGACCTAGTACTCCCCAGCTTATTTTCCCCCAAACTCAGAAGTTTAAAAGTGYCCATAGCTTCCTTCCTTTATTCAAAAGCTCCCTCAATCACCCAAGCACAGCAAAGCAAGTTGGAGGCAAGAGCCAATGATGGCCAAAACACAGCCATCTGCCACAGTTGCACAGGTCAGACAAGCCAAGGAGAATCAGAACGGCCAGGTGCAGAGTATTACACCCACCAATACTGCTGGAATCGAAGATGGAAAGCTCTAGTTCCACGGGAGTATTTCAGCTCCCTCCCATCTCTTTTCTTTTAAGCCAGTGAACTTTCTGATGATAACTGCCTGCGTGGACAGATTTATTTGCTCTAAGGACACAGGCACAGCTACCCTTGGCACGCACACGTGTACAGCTGATAAAGGCCAATTTAGTGTCTCAGTAGTCAGAACATACCACTGCTCTCTGTATTCATGGTTAGGAAACCATTCCTTTTCCCTTATCTGAACATCTTGAGGGAGCTGCCTCCTCTGTGAATCTCACTGTGTGAAAGCCATGCCTTCAAAAGAGCCCCTTGTGTCCCAGTGTAATCCCCAAGTAACATTAAAGGCTTATTTATACCTTAAGTAGGACAGATCGTGTCTTAATTGCCAAGCATCTGGCTGAAAAGAGAAGGATTATACTGCTCTGGTACATAAATGCAGCCTGCAGGAGGCCMTGGATAGACGAATCCAGTGAATCCATGTGCGCCATCTCTGCTGGCTGCAGGRCGTGCAAAGATCCAGTGGCACAGTCACTATGAGGTTAAAACAGAACATAAGCCATGCTGAAAATGACCAAGGGGCAGTGCTGGTGAACACAGAGTTTGTAGAGTCGGACTGAGCTCACAGCCACACACAGTCACCTTTCAGATCAACTCCACTGTGCTCCGTGAGAAGAGCTGAAGCACAAGCAGGTACCAGCGGAACACAGCTACACTTAGGGTAGACACCTGGGCCTTGAGTTCTAAAAATCCTTCTAGAAAGCCTGCAGGAAATATCCAGCCAAGGAGCTTAAAATGATAGGTCTGATTATCAACTGCCACGGACCCAGGAGAACAAGCCCAAGAATCTGGTATTGTCTCCTGTATGATTTTCCCCACAGACTAAAAATAAAACCACACAGGTATTTTGTTGTTATTACAGACCTATTTTTTTTTCCTTTCCTCATCCTGAGGAGTTGCCTGCCTTAAAATTATTTGATAAAGGAAAAACATAAACTTCATCTTAGAGAGGCAGATCACCAACAATTCCCACTGAGCTTTAACTTTTTCCTCTTAAAATCTATTTTATGTATGCAGGCATTATGCTTCTGGCTTGCTCTCAAGCAATTCTGAAATGGTTCCCTCCTGAGCTATTTTAGAGTTTAGCAGGAGTAACTAGCCAGTGCAACCGCGTTAGCAGAATCCACTGAAAGGCATTAAGTAGTAAAGAAAACACTTGATATTCTGTGCCAGTTACTCTGTTTACCTCAGGGTTAGGTAGGGAAACAAAACCAATCTGTATGTGGGCAGTAATAGCTGCTATCTCCACACAGATTGCCATGGTTATTTCTATAAGATGGAGGGGTTAATTTTCACAAGTATTTCTTATATATAATTATTTAGATGCACTGACTGACTTAGTCATCTACTGTTTGATGCTCTACAAATGCCAAGTAGCTTGCCAGTTCCTCAATACCACAAATATTACGCTGAAAACCATGCAGAGGAGCGATTATGCACCCTAATGTGCTAAGTGTAGGAAGACGTTTATTGTTAAAAAGTTCTCTTGCTTTATACTTTTTCATTAAAAGGTTTGTTGCCACTAGAACTGGTCTGACATAATGCACTTTAAATATAACCTCATTATTTACAGAATCAGGACCAGCTTTACAGGTATGTAAAAAGGCAGACACGACGGTCATCGGCTTTACCTCAGCAGCTCCCACAAGACTGATGGATAATGTGACCTTTAAAGCTACCTTTCACTCAGCACTAAGAAAATCTTCCCTTGACCTGGAGGGCAGCTGTCAAAGGAGAGACTGTCTAGGGGAACAAGTTTCTGACACAGTATCTTTTATCATGAGCATGTCTGAAGTTTCTGCCGTCAGCCTCAAGTCCTGGGGGTGGCAAAATGTAATTGCACAGGACACCGTGACAGGATTTGGTGGGGGGGKTTGTTACTTTTTTAATGCTCTTAGTCCACTAATGGACTCTGTGATTAAAGGTTAATGTCATTATAAACGCTGTAATTAGCCACTGCTTGGCTCATGTGACATTTCAGGGGTAGGTTTCAGGGGAAGGAGGCACCCGGTCCCTGCCCCCCACGGTTGATCAGCAAGGCTGGCTTCTCCCACTATTTTTAATGAAAACAATKAACCACTAATTCTTGCTGCTACCATAGCTGCAGGAACAACAGCACGCAGCACTGACTCCATCTGCCTGCTTCCACCCAGAGGGTCAAACACTAGACACAATCCACAGATAAACAAACTCCACGTTTGTTGCCTCTCCAGAAGGAARTTCACTTATGTTAACCGGGCTCTTTTCAATTTACACTCTTCCCTTCATGGCATTCGTCACATTTCTCTCCTAGAGGACGACAACATCCAAAGGATTTTGTGTTCCAGGCTGCTCCTCAAYACCTTTCCCAGCAAGAGACCCAGACCTTGATCATACCCTTGTATGAGCTGGAGATGTTCAGCATTGTGTTAAATCGTGGCAGACTTTGTTGAAGTTTGGATGGTTGTAAACTCAAGAGTGACATTGTGTTATTGAAAACCTTCCTGAAATGGGAGAGCCACAACACAGCAGATCCAGGCAGCCCAACAGGAAGCCAAGGAGAAGCTCAAAAAAATACAAGGGCATTGCTCTACATCAGCACCACATCCATCCTTCCCTGGCTTACCAAAAAGACAGCACACAAGCTTATGTCTTGCCAGGGCCTATTTCTGACAACAATTTACACTCACTGAACAGGAACCTGAGGAGCAAGTTTGGCTCTGTTGAGCACAAAGCATTTCCTCTCRTGGAAGGATGAAGGATTTATAGGAAGGAGTTGTGAGGCAACAGCAGCCATGACATGAGCACTGCACACCTAGTGCCACACTACACAAGTTGTACTGCTTGTCACAGTGCCTCAGCTTCCCCACCTGCAGGAATCACACACACTATCACAGATACATACAGTACTCCATATGAATTCACTCCTTTTCCCTGTCTCTCTCAGAGCATYAAGAGAGGCCTTCCTGCAAATGATTTGCTTTTTCACTCATTAGTGGCAGGCATTCCGTGATCAAACCTACTCAGGCTGTGCTCCTGTGAAACGATTTCCTGCTGAAAGAGCTCAGTTTATAGAAAAAAATATYCATTCCATACAGAAAGCTTCAGTCTCTAGTATTGAAATGCTTCCCAGAGCTTTTAGAATGGCTGCATCTCACCAACAGTTCATGGACCGCACATCAGACTGCAACAGTCCAGCAGCACCAATGTGTGTAAGAATCAATGTGAGCACTGGAAGCAAAAACAAAGAACTGAAAGCACTCATTCTGTAAAAATGCCCCAAACCAACAAAAATCCTATTCTTCAACTCAGGACCCAGCATGCTGTGCAGCAACAGCAGGCACGTACAAGGATCCATACTCGTGGAAGGGGCTCTCTGACCAGCAAAACTAGACCTCAGCATCAAGAAAACATTCCACAACCACTAGAAGTATTTTCCAAACATACACACACCATTCAGTGTGGTCATAGGTAGAAGAACCTAATCTTAAATTTCATACTCACCTGAACATGTAACAACTGAAACTGAAGATGTTACAATCCTTACTTCCCATAAGTTAGAAGAACGGCTAAAAATCTAACTACTACTCTCTGAAACAGTGCCTAAAACAAGTTTTGTTCTGGAACTGTCTGGCATTCAAGGATTCAGCCATCTGGGTAAAACCACTGCTTGTTGAAAGGTGAAGAAGGCACCACCTGCAGCGAATACCAGCCTTTCACTTTTGAACTTCATGAATCCATTGAACTGTGTGGGCTCTTCAGTGTCAGATCTCACATKGTGTATCTGTATAAAATAGTTTTGGCACATTTGTTTATGCTAGTGAACCAGAGAAAAACATAATCCCACATCCTGCAAGCACTCAGTGCAKTTAACCCCACTCMATTCAGAGAAGCCATTAAGTATCACACATACCCACTCCCTGCCCCCCAAAGATAATTAAGGCACGTGTCTGCCGTTCACTCCATCTATACACGAGGCAGTCTCTCATAGCTCTCATGCTGCTAGCTCTGCTGTGCTCTCTGGGAGTCTGTTGTACCAAGTACGGGGGACAGTGTAAACTGGTTTTGGATGTCCTGCTGGATTGGTTGGATCTTGGTTGGATGTCCTGTTTGCATTTCAAATACAGATCTTTCAAATACCTGAATACTGAAGGCTGAAAAGGAAGACAGATGCACATCTTTAAGCCAGTGAGAACACAATACCCATTTGGCACATTTTTTTCTCCTTTCCCTTCACTTAATACAAAATCTTTTATTTAATGCAGTTCAAAGCATTAGGGCTATTAAAATCATATAAGAAGTCAGATCCTAAAGATGTAACTTTGCTGTTATTTTTTTTTAAATTTAGTTCACAGAAAGAACACTTGAAATATGGTAACAGCATGTAAAGAAGTTGCTGCAATTACTCACATGGGATTTTTTAATCAATTGAGTGTGARGTTAAATGAAGGAACTAGTCTCTGAAGCAGCAGCAAGGAACTTGCTATAGGTTTTTAAGGTAAGGACAAGTAGGAATGAAGAGATGAATGTAAAACATATTTCACCATTTTAAAATTTCACAGCCAGCATAATGTAAAAAGTACTAAGAGCACAGGCAGGAGTTCTTGCAAAGCATCACACCTTGACACTGTTTATGTTAGCAGAGTATTTGCAAAAAATATCTCATTACAAAGTAAATGCAGATATATTTAAGCTAGAAAAAGTATTTTGGTTTCATTTCATATCTTCTCTGCACTCAAAGACAAAATATAATTACCTAAAACACATGAGGAAAACACATMTGCTTTACATCTATTTTTTAAAATCCTGCCAAAATCCTTKTTGTACCATTAAACTTGGATGTGTTTATGAAGATGACCATTGGATGAAAGATTTTTTAAAAAAAACCCTCACATTATCCAGTTTCCCCTAAGAACAACAAATTACTGTAAATGAGTTGTCCAAGATAATCAGATGTCCCCCATTTTGCATCTGAGTAACCTGACAAACAAAACAAAACCAATGTTCATGGAATTAATTTGATGGCAATCGTGTTAAGAAGTTTCCTCCCAAAAACAAGGGGAAATATATTTTCATTAATGCAGACTTACATATACATTTACTGCAAAGTTGCAAACTAACTTCTAAATGTAGGGTATTTATTAATCTACATGTTCACTCCCCAAAGAAACTAAAATACATCAGTAGAGAATGGTGCACTTTCATCACAGCTTCTCTTGAAGCAGAGTTTTTAAAAAGGCAATTCAGTTTGGGTTTTTGTTGTTTTTTTTTCAGAAAATGTCATACTCTTGCAAGGAATGTAACATAAGGAATGTACCATTTTKGGGTTCTCTTTTTAAGTCCTGGACTCTAACACCCGAGGGGAGTGTTTTATCTCACAAAACAGAATTCTAATTTTATTAATTTCCATGTAATTTCTTTCACTTAAGCTTTGCAGATCTTTCAAGGTGATAAAAGCGAATCACATTTGGTCATTTTCTGACAGAACTTTGCATTTTAAGTTCTCTGAACAATACCAGTTTAAAAATATCTCGTAACTAATCAACATATTTCAGAAGCCACCTGAAAAAGGCCGGAAAAATCAGTATTTCTACATTTAATGATCAGATGAACTTCCAACATTGTCATCAGGGTCTCCTGAATTTGATTCCAGCTTTTTAAAGGTCAAGAGCAGGGTTCTCGCAACACTAAACACCATTACACAATACACTCAAATTCCCACAACTCACCTTGAATTCCAAAASTCTGAGAAAGCAGGAAACCAGGGTCAAAGTTATTTCTGAAGCAGACTTGACACAACAGGAAAAATGTTTTTCAACAAGACTGTTTGTAGAAAGAATCAATACACATTCTAAACACTTGAGGCAACTAATTCAGTGTTTTCCTTCCTTTACTAGGAAGGACAACTGCTTCCAGACAAAGATTACCCAACTGAATGGGAATGTCCATTTTTTTCTCCTATCAGCCCATCACCACAACCTGAACCCTTACCAGTCTTTGTTAGGTTAAAAAGCAGGTGTTGATGCAACCATTAGTTGTTGTTAATTCAGTCACCAATCACAGTATCAGCACAGCAAAGACTTTTTAGCTGGAAATTCCCAGTCAAGCTGCATATAGACAAATAAGAACAGCCAAGGGCAGAAGCAGAAGGAAGATCTCAATAATCCCAGTCAGTCTATAAATCCAGCCATCACAGCAAAGGAGAGCTTCAAGATTTTTGAAGAAGGAAATGTAAAACCTTTGGGGGAACATGATATTTCAGATGTACAAAGAGCTAAGCACAGCAGCACTGGTGAAGTGACAGAGTAAATGATGGAAACGAGAGATGAGCAGTGAGTTGACAATCCGGAGGCACAGTCATGCTAAAATGCAGACGTTGCTCGTGTTCTGATCAGAAGACAAGCAGCCAGGTACAAACATGAGACAGTACAAACCAAGCAGAGCTAAGTCAGGTCTGTAGAGCAACAGCCTAAATAAATTCAAGCACGAAAAGTTCAGACTGGCACACTGAGAAAACAGGTTACAAAGACATGAGACTCCAGGTTGAGCCTTAACTGCATGAACTGCATACTTACCTGGATTGTACTATGTCAATTCAGTGACTTTGAGTACTTTTCCGTGGTTTTGTCAAATTGCCTTCATCTCTGAGAGCATCACATGCAGTTGCTTACCTACACCAGTGCAGCTCCCTCCAACTTCATTTTCAGTTTAAAGCTAAAAGAGAACTATTAAGAGCCAAAAGCAACAAACCTTCAAATTCAAAATTTGCTTTTTAACCCAAGAAACTGTAAATTAGTTGATAATTAAAAACTGCTTAGCATGTGGCCTGTTTCTTTGGTTTTTTTTTTTTTTTTTCCAATATAAACCTATTTCTAATGGTAAGACAGCATTGCTTTTTACTTCATCTTCCAGAGCCAAAAGTTGCCTATTACAGCTTGGTTCAATGCTGTAACTGATCTCAAGATCCTATCATTTTTGGTTTCCTCTCAAAGTGCCAAAGAAAAATTACTGGTTTTCTGGGGCTAATTTTACTTTTTAAGTTTTAAGCCAGTGATTATGGCTGACAGTGTACAAAAGCTCAGAGATGAAGTGGCTGAAGTCCACTTTATACATTATACCAAAAATCTATCTAGCCGCTAATAGCTAGCCTGTGATGCACCAGAAGAATCAACAACTTAACAGTTGGTTTGGTTTTGTGTTTTTTTTGCTGCCACTTTTGTGTTTTGGTTTGGGTTTTCTTAATCCATCCAAATAGCAACACCAGCATCAAAATCATACTTAGGACCACGAAAAATATGGATATTTTGGCCAACTCTCGCAAAGGTTTGCATGTGGACTCAAATAACCACATGAAGATCCAGCCTATTAAGAGGAGACTGTCCCAGGAGTTGATCSCTTATATGAGACTTCTGAGGTCAGAGTGGCATCACTTATATTTGCATCTACTTCACTGTCCCCTCTTCCGTTTAAAATGTTAATGAGAAGCAGTTAAAACAGATCTTTCTTTTGCTCAGAGATTGTATTTTGGAACTGACATGGAAAACTTTGTCTGTTACAGGAGAAGTTATAAAAATGGAATCAAGGTGAATTTGACAAAACAGAAAGACCCRAGGTAGAAGAGGTACTTCCCACTCTCAATATTCTACATAAGTATCTTAATGTTAGTTACCAGGTGGCAACATAATTAAGACAATATAATTTTAAAAACCTGACAAATTACGGCAAATAGATGAACAGATTTTAACATTCATTGAAACTTCCCACACTAAGAATACAAAGTCAACAAGCACAGTTTTTCTTTTTCCCAGGCAGCTGAAATCTGCACAGTAGTTTGATTAAACTAAAAACATGCCTAGAATTCATAAGGAAGGCATGGTTGGCAAGTAGTGCTAATTTAGAGGAAAAAGGTGTTTTGGTTAACATTTTGATGTAGCTGTGCAAACTACAGTCTTTCTCTTTGAAAAAACTGTGYGCCTGCTTCACTTGGATAAAATGAAACATAAATCCTTTAACTTAAGGGAGACTTAATGTTAAAAGTCTACACAAGTAAGTGTTCACAGGCCTGAAGCTTATGGAGTACAAGAAGTCTCACCAATGCAACAAGAAACTAAAACTGCTCATGAGAAAAACATGCAGGGCTTATGCTGTACAAGGAAATACAACAAAAAAGTTTAAAGAAGTTACAAATTAGTAGAGTCAAAAATCTACAGATTGTAAAGATGTCCACTCCACAGTAACTCCAACTATTCAGGCAGGTTATTACCCTGCAGTACCAATATCACAGAGGATTCCATTCTCCTCTTCCACTCAGCTAAACAACTAAATTAAGTTGGGGAAAAAAAACGTAGAAGTTCTAACATGCAAGTTTTAACATGAGAGAAAATTTCTATTCAAAACTCTGTGCAACAGTGAAGTTTCATAGGTTTAACCTCAGATCTTAAAGAAACTTCAGGAAATGAGCTGATCAAAAACTCAAATTTAATCTGAATCTTTAGTTAGTCTTTAAATGAATGTTCTCCCATAGCCGGACTACAACTCCAGCTGAACTTGGGATGGATTTGCCCAACRAGCACCAAACACTGTTTGCACTCTTTTGCCTCCCACAGAGAAGCCCACTTTGAGACTTGTGCCTTTCTAAGACAAAGGAGCATATTTAGTACAGAACAAACCGAAACCCATCAACTAAGAGACCTCATAAATCCTACTGGGTTATCTTTTTATATGGAACACTTGCACCTTCTTAATAGGTCCTTCTCAAGAAAATAGAAAGCATGTCACACTGTTTTAGCAATCCTTTATTGAAGATAACAAGTTGGTTATGTTCACTGTATTGTATGAAACATCACAATATCATACTGGGAAGGTACTATCAGTACAGGGTTGGACCAGAGCGGACAGCCTGAACAATAAACCATTTTGCATTCTTCATTCCCTATCTTTTAACAACCCCAAAAAAACCAGTAAAGGGACAAATACCTGTTAACATCATCATTTAAAACACTTTAACTTACAAGGCTAAAATCTAATGAATAAATAAAATATACTGTGGCAATAATCCTCTCTAGACCAAAAAAAATAATAAATCAGATACACAGTGAATCAAAATGACTGGGAAAGCTGGCCTTCGGCATCAGTATGAAAGAGCGTGTGTTTTTTTACAGACTCACCATGGGGATAAAGTTACAGAAAAATACCATGAATTTAATTTCACACAAAACCAGTTGATGACTGTCATTAGCTTAAAACTACACACAAGGGCAATTACATCCTCGCTGAAACACAGTTTAAACAAATAGGAAAATGTTTACAAGGCATCCACAGCATGTAAATCATGTACAGATGGATACATTCATTATTTCCCCTCCCCAATAGCTTTTATTTTAGATAAATACTTTACTCTTCCCCATTTTCAGCATTTACTGGACTCATTACATGCACAACTCAAAGAAGTCAGAAAAAAAGTCAAGGTTATTGCAAAAATAGAATTAAACTAAGAATCTTCAAGTACCTTACATGACAGCCACTCTGTACCATGCCCATTGCTTATAAAATGAAAGGTCATCGAACCCATGAAAATATCTCTAATATTTTCTTAATTTAAAATAGATAATTTTAAGTGTATTTATAGTAATCTCAAAGTGATAAATTGAACTTTGAAAATAATGCAAACAATTAAAAATTATACCCATATTACACAAGACTTCTGTCTGTATCTTAAGCTCAAAAAAAATCAAAAAACTATAGAAAACCACATATAGAACAAAAAAATAATCACAATTTACATTATAATAAAGGCAAATTTTCAGCATTTTTAAAAAAACCTGCAGCTGTGAGAGATGTCAAAGCAAGTCACTACTACCTAAAAATTCACCAGTTTGGTTTTTTTAAAAAGATTTTTCTCTAGCAAGAGTTGAAGGGTGTGTTGTACACATGCGTAAAATTCTTACTGGTTTTAGATGCCTAGAATCTTCATATATTATTGCCAAATACACTTATCTTCAAGCAAGCAGTAGGCAACGTATCACAATTTGGACACCGCAGGGAAACCTAACGGTCTGGTAATACAGGTAAAACTGGAAAATTGAAAAAAAAAAAAATAAAATACACATCTGATAGCATATTGCCCAATTGAAATTACTTCCAAGCCACAGAGCTGCAAAGCCTTCCAGCTCGGTAAAGTGAAATAAGAAACGTCTCAAACAATTACTTGTACTCTCTCTCAAGCTTGTGTGTTGCATTTCATTTAGCCACAGTGTATCTTCAGAGTACACCTACAATCCCGTGCACCTCAGGTACATACACCGATCTGCTGAGAGAATATTCCTTCCTTCCTTCTTTTTTAGGGCCAAAGTTCATTACAGATGTAATCAGTATGCCTGAGGCTGGTAAAAATACTGTAGTACAGGCAATGCTAAGAGTGGCAATATCAGAAAACACAAAAATGAACCAATGATGGAAAATTCTAATATCTTTCTGCCCATTTCACAAAATGTTGGAAATCCACCAGAAATTTTCCCTTGTATTGAAGAAATCAGATTTAAAAGTTTTTTCCCCCTTTCAGAATCAAAAGCATTTTAGCAGATTTGTAAGGCTACCACGGATCTTCTAGATCTCCAGCACCCTACAGGAAAAGAAGAGGAGAAATATTACTACTCACCAATACAAATGAAAACATTTTGTTGTACTTTGGATTTCAGTGGCATAATTAAGAAGAATACTAGCATAAGACAGAAAATATTTTCCTTGTTTTTCATACCTGCCCACTTCCACATACAAATACTTGCTTTTTGTCAATGTCATGATGGAATTTACTTTTTTGAAATGTGAACCCAGTAAAGCTATTATAGCAGAATGACTTAAAACCAAGATTTATCTAAAATTGTACTAAATCACTACTATCAATACATCTGTGGACTACAAAATAAAAAAAGCTCTACAAAACACCACTGAACTCAGCTTTTCACATATTCCTGGTCCGCAAGAAATTCCCGCAGGGGCTCATTTTCATTACGGCAGTGAAATTTGTACCTATTTTGAACAATTATATCTTTGTGCAAGTGTTATGTTATGCACTGACGACTGACACAAGAGTTCCAGATTGGAGTTATTAGCAGATGAGCTACCACTATTGCAAAGTCCCAATATTATCACCAACCTACCCAAATGCATGTCCGTGTATGTGCTGCACCCAAAGAGACAAGGAAAAGATTTGGTAGGAAGCAAACTGTAGAAGAATGTTTATTCATTAATACGCCTGACGTTTAGCTTGAACTTGAGAAATGTTGACCCAATACATAGGGTCAACAATAAATAGGATAAATAGGATTATGATGGATGCTCCAAACCAAAAATCACTCAAAGCTTTGTAGAAACTAATGAACACCATGAATTCATGTCAGAAGCTATGAAAAGTTTCAAATCATGTCAGAATGATAACACGCCAAARAAAGTTTATTACTTGCTTAAAAGAGTCAATATGCATACAGATATTATTGCACAGCATAYTCTTTATTTTTGCTTGATCACAAGTTATTATAAGTTGACACCAGGTACTAAATTTAAGTACATTTTCATTTCTGGATATATGCTATGCTACAACCCGTGAAGTAATAAGACCATTGTCTAGAAAACAAGTCTTTATGATGAACAGTGGACACAAACTAAACTGAAAAAAAATCAAACATTGCATAAGTGACAACCTAAAATGTAACAGCTTTTGTAATTTAGTTGTAATAGAAACTATACACAAATCAAACAAAACATGCAGTAAATGATGTTGGGAAAAAATAAAACTTGAAGAATTTGTATAATTCAATAAAATTGCATAAAGATACAACTAAGAAGTAAATTACAACAAACAAACACATACCATCAAAACTATTCGTTAAGAGTTTCTTAAAAGAAAACATACTGAAATGTCTTTTTGTATTATCATGTTAGACTCCTGTTGGTGTCACAGAATTTAAAAAACGAAAATCAAAATCTCAAATGGGAAGTTAAATCTTCAACAACATAAAATGCAATTACTGCAATATCCCATAGCAGTTGAACTTCTAAGAAAATAAGAAACTCTGTATAAACAATGTGTACAAACAACTGAAGTAAAACCAAACAGTCTTCTAGGCTAGCAGTAACAAAGGCGTTGAGATGTAAGCCGAGGAAGCGGCGGCAGGCGAAGCGCAGCGCTCGTTTCGCTGTGGAGTGTCAGGCCTGCTGCTCGCTGCTCTGCTCGCTGCCCGCGCCCTGGCGCGGTGCGGCTGCGGGTTCGGTGGCGGAGCGGGGCTGCGCCGGGGGCTCGGCCGCGCTGCGCTCTGCGCCCGGGCCCTGCAGCTGCGCCAGCCGGTACCCGGCCAGCATCTCCTCCAGCAGGTGGCGGTAGTTCCCCCTATGATTAATCCGCATCTGCCTCAGCGCCTCCACCAACCTCCCCTGCGGTCCGCCTTCCWCGGCCGCGCCGGGCTCCTTCGGTTGAGATTCAACACCCCAAAAAAATCACSAGTTAAACTAAAAGATTCTCTAACCACATTTTAAAAAATAAAAAAAAGTATTTAAAAAAAAAGAAAACCGAAAAAACTACTTTTTTTTTTTTTTCAAACTGAGAAAACATCAGCTTGGCTCTAAATGAATATGAAACATCTTACTAGCAACACACAACTTAGAATAATATATTCCATGTTTCTCCTTTCATACAATATAATTTATGAAATGGTAACTATTAAACCAGCATTTTTAATAATTTCAATTCATTTTGAGCCAGTCAAGGTACCTCCTCCCAATTAACTCCATTTTTATTTCAAATGTATTAGATAAAGATAGATGACAACCCCCATAACTTTGGTCATTTGTCAGTGGAAAATTTTGAAAATTTAAGCTTCTTTAGCCACCAGGTCAACATATTTAATTGTAAATTACTGCACAGGCAGTAGCAGTACAGTTCTGTGAACAACTTAAAGACAAGAAACTACTGATAGCAGTTTAGTTAAAGCATCACATCAAAATAAATGCTCAGTGTTTTAGCAAACACTCTGGTTTTCGCATGCATGATGCTGCCAGAAAAGAAGCAAGCAGCTACCCATGAGCACCAGGAATGCTGGTATTTGAACAATGTAAGGCACACTTTGGGCAGATTGTGTGTCGCCTAGAAAAACTGGCAGATAGAACAGTTACTTAATGTCAAACTTCAGAACCTACAGCACAAAATCTGAATATCAAGTACTGTTAAGGAATGGGAGTCCCCTCAGCAAGTTACCTGCTTGGTTACGAGCCTTCAATAAAAAAAATGTGGTGTTTTTTGATGATAGACTTTCACAACTGCKACAGTGTTTTAACACTGATACTAGGTATTTTCACTGTCAAATGCTAAAGCAGTGCTGTTGCTTTAAGGGAACAGTACATTTTAAATTATTAATATCWAGCAACTTATCAATCTAGACAAATGAAACTGTATCTCTGGAAGCTGGCAGATTTTGCAAGACGTTAGAGGCACAATCCAGACTGTCTTGTTTACATGCTGACCTCATTTTATCATCATRTAGTCCAAAAGCTTCTGAACTAGAAGTGCTGCTGCCACTGATTTACAAGCTTAATAGCAGCATTGAGAAAATATCTTGGGATCARTAAGATTTTGCATGCTCTATGTAGTGTTGCTAGAATAAAAGCCCCAAGACCAATTAGCACAGTCCAAGTTAAAATGGGGACAGTTTTACCACAAGAATAAGTATTACTGCATGTAACAGCATCCCTTTAAGTTTATTTTGCTCAGTAAAAAGAGAAACCACTTTCACAGTRGTCTGCTGTGGTCTTAGTCTGAGATGTTTTGATTCCCATGTACTAGCAGTTTCAAAAAAATATACYCAAATATGAAAATATTCAAGAACTCAATACTCTCTTCAGTGAGGAGAGGCAAGATAAAGGAGGTAGTTTTAATGTATGAAATGGGACTGATTTAATGCCTTCTAAGCATAGTGTCAGTGAAAACTCAGGGCATCAAGAAGAGGCTACAAATGCATCCTGTTTCTTGTTTTGACAAAGAAAAAAATCCACCTGAGTTATGTGTATGTCCAGCTAATATTAACCATGGCAAGACTTCCAGTTTTTTTTTTAAATTCAGAGAACATTTAAACTCCATATTTCGTTCCATCAGTTTTGCTCTGAGGCTGGCCTTACCACATGTACACCCTGAATGTCCACATTTCACAATACCGAAATCTTTATTTCTTTGGCAGAGAATAATTTTGCTGCATGCAACAGTGAAGAGTAAAAGCAATAAGCAATATAATAGCAGCCCTGAGACTACTAAGCAATYCAAATGCTGGTAGGAGCTGAATGAGCAGTGCTGTTAGTATTTGATATTCAAACTCACATCCTGCTTTGTGTCGCACCCTATTTTATCGGCTATTTTGTGCTTCCCCTGTGCCTCTCCGTGCTAATAGACAAGAAACCCCACAGACAGTAGGACACCAACTGCTTCTTCATATAGACAGAGATTTCTCACTCAAGATGTGTGGCTAGAACAGGTCCTTGAAAACTGTGGTTATTGTGCAAGGTAGGATTTGTCTTCTTTCACATTTCAATTCAACGTAAGTGCTACTGACCATAAAAACAAGAATAAGGTTGTGCTACCTATATTCAACATGAGCATTCACAATTTTTACACAAGTTTTGTGCTATTAAACTAAGTGTATGAAAAGGGCTGCTACATATTAAAGTCAGGATTTACAATATTGTGAGAAGGGTGTATGAGTTGTGTCCATTTACATCTTTTAAATTATGTGTAGCAGCCCTTAATGACATATTATTTGGTTCAGCTAACTGCCAGAATGTATTATAAAAGCAAAAGAGAAATATGATTGATTTCAAATAAGATGCTCAAAGGCAGCTTTAAACAAACGCCACTGGAACTATTAACAGAGCCACTAATTTTCACATTGTTCCTTGTGTTTAAGGATACATACATATAGTGAAGTAGTCTAATTGGGTAGTAGTCTCTCAGTCTTAGGAACACATCAAAATTTTAAAAGTCAGAGAAGTAGAGTCATAGAGAAGGAGCAGTGCTTTAACACAGTAAGTAGTACAACTCTTCAGCAGTATTGTAACATCACAGTGTAACAATTATTTAGCTATAAATACATTCTTTCAAATTCCCTTTAAAGATCTGAAAACATCAGGGCCCAACACATAAGAGATTTCTGTGCTTTCACTCCTGTTTGTAAAGGCACAAGCCACCACATTTATAGCAGAAATCTCAAACACTGGTAAAGTTGTTCGTTGTGACCGCAGTGCAGGGCTCTCTTTGGCCCTGGATTTATAAAATACTTGTAATCTGCTGAGATTCCTAGCAGAAAAAACTTAGACTGCTATATCCACAAACCAGACTAGTGATCTCCGAATACTGCAGTAGTAAGGATTCTTTCATTTCTTAGACTCTTGCTCTGCACGACATCTCCTTATTTAGGCTCTATGTTAAGGATTCTCAGATAATACACATGTAAAGAATAAAAAAAAATTTAAAAAAATCTAAGCACAACACTACCTGAAATGTTTACAGTGCTGAGTAAAACAAAGCTAACCTAGAAAGAGATACAACCATGGTTTTAGTTTATATACTTTCTAAGAACTAACTTGCAAAGCTATTATGATCCACTTCACAGGAACTCAGAGTAASTATTTTTAAATTGTTAAAAGCTAAAAAGCATATTCTTTAGAAGGAAGTCATATTCTCAATTGCAAAAGTTAATCTGATTGCTGTTTTTGTAGTCTGGAGGGTTTTTTTACTCCTTTGTACTAATAATTTAGCAACTAATGGCATTATTATTTTGCCAAGATAAAAATGGCTCTAGCCTTATATACAACTGTAAGATGGAAGATGACTGCCACAGGCACACTTTCCAGTCAGTAACAGAGGTATTCTGCACAACACTCTCAGCAGACACATGTACACTGTTAACTAAACAAGGTGAAGCATTCTCAAGTGCAAGTCAAGTGCACCTTTGTGCACTGCAGACTCGGCATCCATGTCTCTAGCTCCTCATTTTCCATAGGAACATCTGTTCTTGCTTCATACTAGTTTAAACAGGAGCATCATTGGCTAGATTTTGGTCTCACTTGGCAACGTCATCATCAAATGTACTGTATGTTTCCTTCCTACCTTTGCTTCCTGTTTAAATGTGAGATGTGTAGCAACAATATCACTGCGTGTAGACATTCTGAAGAGTTGAGTAACTGAACAATTTCCTTCCCTTTTAATCTCTCTGGAAACTAAAGTATCCAGTTCTGAAGGCTACAAGATCACCACATAAAGACCTGAAACTGAGTAAGAYCAGGAAGGAAGTCATATTTTCATCACCTCAGAGATGAGGCCCTCTAAATTCACCCACTTCAAGGATAGTAAGATAACTTGCTAGTAAAGTGCAAACTGGAACTGTATCTTTCACCAAGGGGGAGCTCATCCTCTAAAACTACTCTGGGTCAGTACCACTTAGGGTGGAAAGAATAAATGTACTGATTGGCAAATGACATCAAAAGATCAAACTCAAATTTAGTCCAGTCTATTTAAAACACATCATTTTTGAGATTTGAAATTCTATACCAAGATAACAAAAATTCAGGAAGCAGACTGGAGTGTACTGCTCAACATCTCTTATCAAAGAAACCAAATTAAAAGCCAAACCAAGTACTCAGGGATTTTAAGGGCAAAAATGGCCAAAGCTGTTAATGGTATGTTCTTCTATAAGCAAAAGGCGTATTTGGGTTAGCTACCTCCTTTTATTAAATTAAAATGGATGATGCACAAACATTTCCTGAATGGAGCCAATAGACAAAAGGATGCTGCACTGCATGTTAAGACTTTTAGCAAACTTGCATCACTATTGAGAAGTAAATCCAGACTTAGAACAGGWGCATAATCAATGCAACTATGGCATATAACATTTCCAAAAAGTAAGCATTAGATAAACTTGTAAGGTTTATTCTTGAAATATTAATTAATTTGTTAAACCTCTGCTGTTTTAATTTCTATTTAATTTTTAAATAAGCCACTTATAYCAGTAACTTTTCCCCAAAAAAGGAGGGAAAGTTCTGTCCAAATAAAAAAAAAGAGGTGCAGGCTCACAGACGTGCAGTTTCCTGAAAGACTAAAGAAGCTAAAAAGAAAATTTTGTCTATCTTGTTTTGGGGTACTGTTGCAGTTTCTTGAAAGCAAAATGAAAATAGGATACCCTATCACTTTCAAACTACAYAAAGGAACAAATCCTAAAAAATTAAGTTTGAGATGTCTTCCCTATTTGTAYTCTAACAGAATAGTGTCCCCTTCCACCCACACAAGCTTTCTAACTGAAGATAATAAATCAAATATAGGCAGCTAAGAGGACAATGGGAARGACAGTAATAATTGTGGTGAGAGTGAGTATTTACTATCTCAAGGTGCACAATTGGTAATTTCAAGGTATTTCAAGTGCAACACCATTCACTGTAATAACTACTAGACTGAGGGCCTTGTAGCCATCTCAGAAGAAAAAAAATGTTACAAAGGATTTACTAGAACAGGAATGGTACTTCCACAAAGTAGTTTACATAAACTGTATAGGAAATGACAATGTGTACATCCACTGATGTTTTTTATCTTCAGTTTTCYTGTTTTTAAACAAATTTAACCACAACTGGTAGAAACACGTTATTACTTATTTACACTAATATTAAGAACTCCTAATAATCACATTTAAAGGTACAACAAACCATATTTCAACATACCATTTAAAATTCAACTTAGAAATGGGCAGAAGAATGTAAGTCACTTTAGAAATCATAACTGAAGTAATATAAAATCACTTCACACTTTTCCTTAGTCCAGTAGAGATGGAATACAAAAAGACAGTGTAAATACTAGGAAAAGGGTATCAGTCCGGTTATCTTTTATATTCAATGTACCAAGGCCTTCCACACTTGCAGAAGACAACAGGAAGTGTGTGTTTGCCCCCACTTGTACTACATTTCTGGACAGTAGACATAACAGCTAGTTAGGTTAACAAATTTGCTTAGTTAGGTAACGAATTTGCTGACTATTAACTTTTTACAATAAAACGTAATTTAGAAAAAACCTGCACTGTTGTTCACAGATTTGACTGAGAAAGTAGTAGTCACTTATTTAGATGTTTAAAAAGACTTACAGAACTGGGTTTTCTGTCAGTTTTCTGTCTTTTTGAGGATGAACCTCTGCATCAAAACCATCCAAAGCAAGGTAAAATTAGCAGTATGCTACAATAAACATCTTGTATTTTTAATACTTTACTGCCAGTGATGACCACTTTTGCTTAATGTATGACCCAAATTTGACTTTCACATTAACAAAGAGGTGTAGCAATCAAAATGAGAACTTACCCCCTCATTGTCTCTGTGTGGATTCAGCCTACTATACACAGCTTCAATAATATTACGCCTAAAAGAGAAGTTTTAAAAAAATTAAGCACAACAAAGGATTTCAAAACACTGAGAAAAGTTTCATCAGCATATGCATTTCAAAGTGTTTAAGGTTCTTTTCATCTGCCTTTTAAAAAGATGAAACCCACACTGTATCTTTACTCATTTTCAGCAAGATRTTTGAGGATCTAGCAACTGGTCAGGATTTTTAAAGACTGAGCAAAGTAAAACAATTTTCTTACCTTACACACTCCATGGTCCCCCTCCTTCTAGAGTTGCATATTCAGATTTTGCCAAGAGTAACATTTAAATACCTATATTTCGTAGATTTTTTTAATAAGCAAGTTTGCTGCTTTTCTTGCCTTATTTCTGTATGTGGAACTTGAAGACAGTTCAGTTTTCCCCCATTTTTATTACACATACACAGGCTATTACAAAATTTTGAAGTGTGGTGTGCAGASTATACAGTCTCTGAGATGTGTTTTCTATTGTCTAGTCACACTGTAGAAATTAAAACACAAAAGCCACAAAGCGAGACTTTTTTTCCGGCAGTGCCATTTAAGGCCACACTTTCACAAGCAGGCAAATAAGCACAAAGAACTTCACAAAAAATAAAACCCAACATATAAACAGCCTTCTGAGACAAAAAAGGTTATATACTCACATCTTCAAATCAGAGTTAAAACTGGGAAACATTCAGACAACTATAATAAATATGACCAAAGTTACTGATAGCTTCAACAAAAAAAGAACTGCAACATGGAYTAAGACTCTTAAGTCTGGAAGTGACCAAGATCTTACAGAATGAGGGGTACCAAYTGTTGACTCTTCTAAAGAGCACAAAGGCATCAGATTAAGACAGAAGTAAAAGTCTCAAATACACAGTCATGCCTTTTGATGCAACAGAACTTTCTGCCCCAGAATACTGAGGATGCTCCAAGTTTGATGAGGCTTCTTGYGATCATATTTAAGAAATATGGAAAGGTTGCATAGCTGAGATTATATGGGATCCACTGGCACTGATGGAAGATCTTCCTAGAGAAAAGAAGCTGAATCTTTTTGCTGATGATACAGGAAAGGGTTATCACCATTTAGTTCCACATTTAGTGACAGAGAAATGGCACAATTCTGACTGAATGTCTGTACCACATAAAGCAAAGGTACCTCCAATGTAGCAGAAAACACTTGYACARTCCAAGCAAGGCTGCCACAGAAGCAGGAGGTAGCCACTGCAGTGGATCTAAACAGACATGAAAGRCAGGTCCTTGGGAGTCATCCAATCTTTTTCATTCACTTTTCTTTCTTTCAAAGTGTATTTCTCTGTGGTTCTCTTTAATGGGAAAACTCAGGAAGAAGATGCTGAGTGGACCTACTAGCACCCAGGTGCCAGGGTAGCTCAGCTTTTGTTTCCTTCAGCAACAACCAACCATTCTTGAGGCAGCATTTGAAATCTCAAGGGGATTAGAGTCAAGCCACAAAAGAGGCTTTGGAAACTAAGATTTTAAAGGATAAAACAGCTCCAWMAACTGACCACAGCAGAGCTGAAACRTTAGRTCKYCTGTCTCAAAGAATGGGCCAGTAGGGGCTTCTACACAAGTAAGAAGCTCCAAGAAGCATCCACCGCCAGTGTAAGTGCAGCTATTTCAGAGGTTCCTAAGATTTGCAAACAAAATTTAGTCACAATGTTAGTGTATTGCATTTCTCCAGCTCAGTTATACCAAAAACTGGGATCAACTTTAACTGGAGCTGAAACTATGGATGTTAGCCACAGACAAGATTATTTTGCAACCTCTTCGAGTCAGGTCTTGGGAGTTCAAACACAAGGACAAAGCGTAACTTCTTCAGGACCTGGTAACATCACAGAATAATGGCTTCAAGAAAAAGAATATTCTCTTTTTAGAGAAATTAAGTTAGGCATTATGTGGGTTTGGGTTGTGTAGTAGTATTTTTTCCAAGACTTCCATTAACTTYCTGCAACTAAACGGAACTTAAATACATCACTGCCTGTCTCTGTYCTAAGTTTGGAGGCTAAGGACAAGTTACTTAATACTGCATAATATTCTCTTGAAAGAAACTGCAGGCACACTCCTGAAGTGAGGGGACTTAAAAGTCAAGATGAAGAGAAAGGCACCTAAAYGCAAATTCTGAAACAAGTCCATGAAAAATGTAACTTGGATCACAATAAATTAAWACAGGATGTATAAGTCAAGGTTCCRGAACAGTGAAGCAGTACATGATCCAGTTTTTCATGAGCAAAACAACAAAACACAGCAGCTGGGAGGCACCAAGTAGAACARGCACACCAAAACTTCTCTGAATGCCTGGGATGCACACAAGTGGAGAAAAAGGCCCAGAATGTACAGATACTTCCAAGGCTATGGCAAACAGTTCTCATTCACAAGTGCATGCAATGGAAATAGATGTACGCACACAGAAATGCTCAGATGACAGGACTTCACATTTTGTACAATACAAATATTCCCAAAACAACATGMTCTATGCCAGGGAACAATAATGAGTCCTACTGTCTGGGGAATTTTAGATTAACAATTGTTTACACAATCTTAAATTCTTAATTTATAGGTTGCTAGAATATCACCATTGGGCTCTCCAGAAAGACAATGCAATTTCTGAAGGTTTATGCCTGGTAAGTTTTAAGATGCATATGCTAGTTCAATATTCTTTGTTATCTACCAGTTTCAGACTAAACAAATAAAAACAATTTTCTCATGAGAATCTTTGCTGAGCATATAATTACTGTCCCAAATTTGTAATGGATACTAAGTAGTTGGGAGAACATGACATGAGGAAAACTGATCTCGTGGCATTCTGATATACACATTGTTTGACAGCTCTTAACAAATGTAAAGCAGCAAAAAGCCAAGAATACATATATTTCTATTTTTTGAAATGTTCATMTGGAAATAGTAAACTAGGATGTTATGTACCAGAATATGATTGATGTGTTTCCTCTCTACCATTCTGGAATGGGAACAGTRATACAAACTGTTTATCTACCGCACAAGGCAAACTAGCTTCAAATATTAAAAAAACTTGATTTGAGTATAGCTATTACAATAAGAAAATGTTAAAAACATTTAAAGAGTTTCAGTGAATTTAAGAAATTTCAAGAAATTCCAGTACTATACTCACTTGCCAGCTAAACCACCTCCTGGTGGTAAATTAGGGATATTCTCTGCAGTTAAAATACGAATAACATGAGCAAGATCAGGCATTCCTTCTTCACCCGATTTTTCCATAATTTCTRATTTAAAAACAGAAGAAGTTCTGAATTAATATCACCCATTGGATAAAACACTGAAATATAAGATATTTTTATTTTTTAAAACAGACATTATGAAAAAGTTACATGTAAACAGGAAAACATTCTTTACATTTCAAGTTAACAGTCTTTGCATGGTGGAAGAGAGCTCAAATTCATAGTCTGTCTTCCCAGTATGCATCAAGCATTTCWCTCTAAGAGAAATTCAGAAGCAGACTGTGAACTGAATGAAATACCCTGGAGATAGCAGCCTGTTCTCTCTGMAAAAGGACAGCAGCTGGGAGTCTGTTTCAGTTAGTGTCCCACTGCAGCACAACAYGTTACATCCATAAAGCCAATGCTTCCCAGGGATTTCGTCGTGCTTCGTTGTGARGCTCAAAGGCCTGAATCTCCTGGGCATAAACACTCTGACCATCATGTTAATCAGGAGGATATATCATGGACAGATAATATTACCACTCAAGAGGCCAAAGCAGAATACAAAAACGATGAGAAATAATTAGAAGTAAGGTATTCCATTTTCAAAGCTGAAATATAACACAAGTCCAGTGCAAGTAAATTCTTCTACCTTGGAAAAGAAGTGCCTAAACTGGAATAAATGTTCACTGTTCTCTTTCCTCAGGGTTGCTGTTAAGATGAATGTGTAGGATCTCTGTACACATTCACACAGGTGTTACCCTACCAGCTTCCAGTCATCAGCCCCTGCATATTCAACAACTACCATGACATAAAAAGGTTCACTAAGTTACCTCCAAATTGTACTATGCATGAGTCACTCATTTTTTAGAGAGGATTTTTTTTCTGAAAACCAACTGAATTAAGGAACAGAGTGCCATTTCCTATAGACACTGCTCCAGATAAAATCCTCTTTGAGACACAAACCAGAAGAGTTAAGAATGAAACCTCTCAAGTATCATAGTAAAAAAACKTCAGTCTGTATCCGGGCTACTATCCAAATATAAGATACAAACAATTTAATTTTTTTTCCAGGTGATTATATGCTGGATGACTGACTGGAGCTTAAGCCAGAAGCAGATACAATCTGAGTTTCTTAAGTTAGTAGAAAAGCACACMACCTACCTACTTTAAACCCTTCATCCCAAGTTTCCTCGTATTTATACCTTTCTTGATGTCTATCACTTATCTAGGAAGCAAGTGATACTCAGGCTTCTCTTAGGACTACTAAGATCAACCAAGTGATTGGCAAGGAACTTGCTCACTTTGTATCAGGCAGATCGGTAGTAAAGACCCCCAAAGCAATTACTTGCAGGATAATTAAATTACCTTGCAACGAGTAAAGCACTACCACACTTCCAAACCCTCATTTTAAGCTAGCACCATACAATCTTTACAAATAAAATAGGTGCCCTACATYTAAAAGTGATTAAAGACTGTTCCATGAAACTTGATGTGCATTATCACCCATCTATTCATTAAGGATCAATCATGGCTAGCAAAGGAAATGACAGCTGAAAAAGTATGCCTGAATCTTAGGATTTGGATCACTTCTTCACGTAAGTTTGCCACAACTCTTATACACTGCATCCTTTTGAACAGTTCTACTTAGTTACAAGTAATTGTACTGCTAATATGTAATTTTGCTGAGACACATTTGACAGGAAATGTATCTTATGAATAAATACTATTTATACCAAGAGCAAATCTGGTTCTGTACGTAGGAAAAGTAGACAAATAGCAAGAATAAGAAGAAAGACTACAAAAGCAAGCAATTCCTAAATATTAATTGTAAGCACAAGTGTTACATCTTCTTAGGAAGGAATGAGAGCAATCACAGCTAAGGATAGTTGTATGTTTTTTGGTACTTGAAACATTTACGTTAGACTATATAATAACTCCTCAGRGAGTGCTGAACTGAACCAGGAAGCATCTTCTCTCCAGTTCTAAAAGGTAGAAAATCAGGAATTCTGGTTGAACTGATCATCATCTTTCTCTTTTCCTGATATTACAGGGAATAATTTCATCCAGAACTTGTCCCCACTCTTAAAAAAAGTTTCCTAATAGAAAATCAAGAATAAAGCAAATAAAGCAAGCATGGCTCATTTTCATTACACATCAGTTAGTAGAAACACACTGTAGATGTGCTTGACAAAGGCCACTAGAGAAAGAAACCAAATGTTTTCAGAAACAGATTTATGGGCATTTAAAAAGTTTTCACCTTCATCTCTGTGATGTTAGGAATAACCCTGCAATTAACTTTGCATTACTAATTTCCTGATATTATTATATACGCATTAAAACACTTTTCACTAAAAGCCTAACATCTAACTCATGGACAAGCATTTTGAAAACTCAGGTAACATTTTATTTCAATTTTATATAGTCCCCAATCAGACAGCATTACAAGTTTTCCATGTTGCAGCATCACCTTTCATGCCCAGCTACYATATTACAACAAATCAGTTTTGCATACAGTATATATTCCACATATGTAAAATGCCATCATCCAACTCAGCAGATCAACTAAGTATTTACCAATAAAACTGTTTAAGCCTACACAGATCATATGCCCCTATTTATGATTTGACTGAATTGACTCCTGTGCCTAGTTTTCTCCTCATGGGACCAAACTTTAGATCTCTGAAAAACAGAGAAAAACAGAGAGCAGAAGTAGTATTTGCAAGAAGCAGTAAAATGAGTGACCTAGCATAACCTCACTACTGTCCAAAACACCTGTGGAAGGTCCCCCATCCATGGCAATGGGGCTGGAATTASATGATTTTTAATATMCTGTCCAACCCAAACCATTCTGTGATTCTATGACTGTATTTTGGAGAYRGACCAATTAAATGACTCAAAMCAGAAGCAGGGCTTTGCTCAGAATSATAAATGACTCAAGCACTAGCTTAATATCATTAAGTATTTCAGTATACTCTAGAAGGGGCAGCTTTGGAATGCACTCATCCACATTCTGTCAACCTCAAAACCCAAACTAGCAAAAGAGCATAGAAAGTTCTCTACAYTATGACTTGCTTAGTAAATCTGCTAAAATAAAAACATCTATTTTGRTATTAAACCAGTAATTCTCTTTAAGGAACTCTGGAAAGATCTCATGGAACTACTAACTCAGCTTGTCATACAAATATACAGGATCTAGCATTCCACTTAGGAATGCACAAAGAGTACAAATGTTACATGTGCAAATATTAAACTGCTTTTCAACACAATTTTTTCTTTTTTATCTTTTTCAAAATCAAACAAAAGCATGCCTAAACACTGCTTTTCTCCCAGAGCCAGTTTAAAATGCCCTAGTAGGGAAAAAAAAATGTCTTGTCTAAAAGGTTTGATGGGTTAGTACAGTCAGCTTGAAATTTAACTCCACAAGAGAACAGAATCAGAAGAGTGTGTATTGATTAAGAACAAACACCAGTGATCAAACTATAATTGCTTCAAGAAGTCCCAAAGGATTTTATACTAAGCTCTAATGCTGCCCTGATTTATATTAATCACTTAGTGAAAGAGGACAGTATCCAAGAGAACTCATAGCTTTTGTTTTAGACAACATCTATCTTTGCAGCTTGGTAATTCAAAGACAAGCTTATTTTTTTCAGAAGGTTTTTATTACAGGTATAAACAAAACTGTTATTGGTTCTCAACCAAGCAAATATAACTTGTGAACTGATAAATCTAACAAATTTAAGAAAAACTGTTCTTGTTAACTTGTGTTCAGACATCTTTACTTGCTTTTCGAAAGGAACAGTTGTCATCTAGAAAGGTATTTTAAACAAATCCATATTATCAATGTCACAACATATCTACCAGGGTTTACATTTTCAGAATTAAAGAAAGTTTAAACCTTTCAGGCACAACTCTTTCATRCACTGTTTTCTACATTATACTTAGTCAAAAGAGGAACGGAAAAGTGATTAAGGCAGTTGTTTTTTCCTAACCAAAAATAAATTCTCACTTTCCAAAACTTTTCCCTACTGCAACACTTGAGATTATACTCTTGCCCCAGTGGTTTGGGTTTTTTTTTTTTTTTTTTGTTTTTCAGTCAAAAGTATCCCTGCTCACTACTTAAACTTTTAAATTAGATACTGTTTTTAAAAATTACAACAAATTTCTAAACTATTTTCCTCATGCTGCTCGGTGGTTTGAAACATTTTGCTAAAGCTTTTGTCATTTCTGAATTCATAATATTCAAGGCACATGTGTAAGGTAAAACAGAAGTCCAACAACTTTGTTTTTAATTAAGAAAACTGTGTCAACATTACAATTTCACAGAATTTATGAATGCAAAAATTTATTAAAAATCAGTTATTTTAAKTTCTTCTGAAGTCTGCTTCAATTACTTTCTCCACTTCTTGTCCGAATTTCCTCAAACACGCTAACTCTCATTTCTTGCTAAATACTTGTCATTTAAAGGCCTTGAATTCTGTCCAATTAGCAGACCACAGAATGACACAGGGGACTCAAGCAGGGGAAAAAAATACCAAAGAGCTGAAGCAACAGAAGTTCAAGCTTTGGGAAAACTAATTTCTCTGAAGCACTTAAGCTAAACAATCATTTTGAGTTATATTTGGAATGACTCCATATCAATTTAGACTACAAACTCTTAACTATTTTCTTTGATATGTGTGTTAGTTATTATTAGTTAAATATGATAATAGAGCTAAAATTAATCAGTTAACAAATCAGTTAATCCAGTCACTCTGATCGCAATTTATTTGACAGCTTTTCCATTTATCTCAACATTCAYTTATAAAAAAAATAAAATACACTGCAGTTCCATATATTTTTCATCTATTTGCTAACGAAGGGAAGCCAACAAGAAGCTGGCAATACTAACCTGTAACCACTGTGCACACCTGACTGCTGCCAGTGARGGCAACTGCTCCTGGCTCTGTCCCAGAGCCCATTAACAGCTCATGTGCTCTACTCTGACAGAGAAGATAACCGGTATTTATCTTAACTAGTGTCATCTAGGAAGCCTGGGATGTAAGCCAAATTCCAAGAAACAGGCCTAGAGTTAGCATTTGAAGTGACCACTAGCACTCTCTAATCTCAACAGAAAATACAAATATACAATCCATTTCAATTTAGATCCCATTTAAACAAGAAGAAAAGACACTATTACACAACAGCTGTGTGCTCACAGATACTTGCATCTGAAGACCATCATACATATATATTTTAATTTAGGTTGGCTACATCAACTATCTAGACAACTGGGATATTGACACAAAAACCCAGGACAACTTTTTCTTTTTGTCAAAAACTTGCACAGAAAAAGAGAAGAAATATTTCATATTTCTTTTAATATTTCATAAGCAGGACATTAGCAAGATCACAATTTACTGAGCTGATACAACACTCTKCGAAGTTGGTTAATTGCATTTTAACCTATTAAGACAATAGTAAAAAAAAGCTCACATTAAAAAATGTTTGCAGAATACCAGGATAAACTGGCCTGGTATAGCACATGGCCTAAAACATTCTTCCTGACATACAAAAGTTTAAAGTTATAACCAGGCCAGAATATAACCCAATATAAAGTGCCATAATGTCTTTCATAGCTTTTGTTTTCATGCTCAAGATAGTTATGACACTATCATGCTCACTATCACAAACAAATTGTGATTTGTTCACTATCTAGTGAACTAAATGGATTTCTTACCTTCAACCCGTGATTCCAAGTATTTATCCAACTCAGCATCTTTTTTCACTGCCTCCTCTGAGACCTTAGGAGCATTTGAAAAACAAACTAATACAATACTCAT
This sequence comes from Malurus melanocephalus, assembly GCF_030028575.1. Taxonomy (NCBI): domain Eukaryota; kingdom Metazoa; phylum Chordata; class Aves; order Passeriformes; family Maluridae; genus Malurus; species Malurus melanocephalus. The sequence continues at coordinate 169,687 of NW_026623955.1, forward strand.
GTTATCACGACTCCCCTAAATAACAAAAAAAAAGGAGAAGTTAGTACCTTTTGTCTTATTCTTCATTTTTCTACWCTAATCACATTTGTACTTTTTCCAAATGTATTACTACAGGCAGAGATGGGAAGAAAAGCAACCCTGAAAAAACACTGTATTTTGATTAATAAGAACCTCTAAATCTCCCAACCACAACACTCCCTAGAATTAATTTTACTGATTTTGACTGTATACTCTTAGCATTGAAATTTAAATAATTAATAGGTTTATTTACATATCAACCATTTAAAAATAGTATCAATAAAACAGGTCAGAAATTAGATAAGCATGTAATGCTATCTGAAGCCAAATTATAAAACGACTCCTGTTRCAAAATGAAATGCAGAATACTCTCCTGTACTATTAGAATAGCTAAGCTCAAGCAACTAATTTGTTTTAGTTGCAGGGCGTTCATGTAAGCCATTACATGCATTACAAGTCTGTTTATCAGAATGTAGCTGTATCACACAGCACCTTGAAGCAAGTATAAAACAYGAATTCGTATAGCCAAGCTGACCTTATAGATTATCATGTGCTCAGAAATATCACCCAATGGATTTTTTAGATATTAATTTTAATGCCAGTTCTTTACTACCATCCTCTGATACAACTTTCCTGCTCATATTTAATTTTCAAAATTATAATTCACAGCCAAATTTAAAACCACAATTCTACGTCTCTTAGAAGGAAGAACCTTAATTTAAACTACTGGTTTGAAAATAAAATCTTTATTTTTTTTTTGTGTAGAATATTAAGTGCCCTTACTCTTATTGCATATTGTTGCTGTGTAAACTCAAGCTACTGGATAGTTCTAAGCATCTATCACAACAAATCCTTCTCCTGAAGCAATTAATTAAGCATTTAACATTAGAATGAATTCCTTCAGAAATACTAGTCAGGAGTTAGCCTGCATTCCCTTTTGTACCAAGCATATGAGGACMTCTATAATTTAGTATTATGTGGTACAATTCACAGCTTGAAGACAGAAGACAACATTCTAATATTGTTACAGAAATCCAGCATCTGACTTTGGAAAATAAACACGTGGTTAGCACTCAGTTTTACCAGAAGCATCCCAGTGTGACCATCCTTTAACAAGGCTGGTCAAGTGTTTGGTCAGAAAAGTCACAGCATTTAAACCGATCATACACTATATGGTATGTGCTGAAACACAGCCCTATTTCTGGGGAAAAAAAAAACACAACTTACCCTTTAGAGTTACAATTGTGAATTTTAATATTTTCCCCCAAACTGCACATTTTGTCTGTGGCTAACAAAGAAACTCSGTTTGCATAGTAGGAGTTGCACTTTTCAGGGAATGCAGGAAATGGAATATGTGTTCAACATACACAGACTGACCATTAGTCACTCCAAAGAAATTAAATTTGTGGAACACAAGCAAGCTCAGATGCAAGAGTAGTGTTACTCCATCTAAGCTACACTGAGCTGAGGGCACCACTTCAGGTGACAGACAAGCCTTGAAATATAGTGATGAGGAGATGGTGCCAAAACTAGCCAACTTCAAAGAACAAAACAACTCACAGCAAAGTGCCTTGMTCAGAATTGATTAATTTTATAAATTTTGTATTTAGAATCAAAGTTTAGAGTTGGAACTATATGCAAGCAATTCTTCAGAAAATAAAATAACCCTTATTTTTGCTGTTGTATTACCTCTCAAAGCATAAAGAATGAGGCTGYATATTCTTTAGCAAGTATATATAGTAAAATGGGTACAGAACTTTAAGGAAAGGAAGACGGAGAAGGGGGAACAGTAGGTCAGGAACTGCTGTTAACACTGTACTCATCTAACCACAAGATAATTTTAGAACAGCTGCTTGGAGAAAAGTTACATACCTTATGTAAACAAGTGTCCACTACCCAATTGCACACTTTTTCCAGGTCATCTGAYACTTCAAGTCTAGACTTTACAAATTCACAGAGCTCTTCATTGCTCATTACATCCCAGATTCCATCACAAGCCAGGATGATAAACTCATCTTCTTCTGCCCTTAAAATTTCACACACCTCAGGCTCTGGAGAAACAAGTTGTTCTGTAGGGCCTTTACCATCAACACATTTGTAGTCATAGTCCCCCAGAGCTCGAGAAACCGCCAATGAACCATTAACACGCTGAATCATGACACTGCCTCCTGCATTCTGGATTCGCTCTTTCTCCCTTGGGTTGCAAGGTTTGTGATCCTGTGTTGAAAAACAGACTTGTCCATTCCTATAGAGAACAGCACGTGAATCACCACAGTTGATAAAGTATACATGCTCAGGTGAAATCATAACTCCCACTGCTGTTGAGCCACTTCTGTCCATGCCATTTCTGAGGTCTGAGAAATTGCGCATATACTCATCAATTTTCAAAAAGCCAGTTCTGATTCCACTCTTGACATTTTCCACTGAAGGTTCAAGAGCAGATCCAGGTTTTTCTGTCGCCCTAAAGTCTTCATTGTTAGTGATGTGTTCTAATAAGTGCGAGGAGCAGTAATTTGCAACACGAGATCCTGCATGACCATCATAGACAGCAAAAAAGGACCAGTCCTCTAAGCCATGGGGAATACCTACAACAGCTGTGTGAGCATCTTCCATTTCCACTCTCCACCCCTGCATGCTGCTGAGGCCATAACGCAAGCCATTCCCYGCACCATGAGCATTATGTTTTTCAGTTTTTGGTTTATCCAAAAATGCACCCATGTTTATGCAATTTTGAATCTGGAAAACAGAGAAAAAAGTCTTATTTATGAAACCACCATTCCATACAAGCTCTGTTATCCCCTTCCCGCATTTCTTTTTTATAAAAGTGATAAAGAATGCATACATACAAAAGTCAACAAGTATACTGGAGGAAAAAATAATATAGGACACAAATGAAGTGTGAATTCACAAACCTCTGTTTGCATTTTTGGTATTTTCTTTGGTGGAGTACTGTCTTTTTTAAACAGTTACTTCATGAAAATTAAATGATCTCCATATGAAGGCAGAATAGTTCACATACCTTTTCAGCCCTGCTGATTTTGTCATTCTCTGCAGAAAGTAATTTATGATGGAAAAACAACAACTGTATCACTCCTACTCTATTSCCATTTTTACTGTGCTGTGAAGAAAATCAATTCGTGTTCATAAATAAGAACTGACTGGTCTCGCTAGCTTTGCATGTACCATGCTACTTTTCTGCATTCTTGTAAGGCATGGCAAAAGTGATAATACGGGAACATAGACCATCTGCCAAAGGAAACAAGGCACTAATGCCCACTTAAATACAAGAAAACCTCTCACAGGAACCTTTTAACAAATTTTACTTAGTCCTTTATAAAACAATCTTTCTATATTTACGACAGAATAATAGAATGGTTTGGACTCGCAAAAACTTCAAAGATAATCTTCTTCCAACAGTCCCTGTCATGGGCAGGGACTGCAACAAAGCCCCATCCAACCTGGCCTTGAACACTTCCAGGGATAAGGCATACACAGCTTCTCTGGGCAACCACTTCCAATATCTCARCATCCTCACAGCAAAGAATTTCTTTCTTATCTCTAATCCAAACCTAGCTTTTTTCAGTTTAAAGCCATTATCTTTGTCCTCSCACTACACTTGGCCAATAGTCCCTCTCCAGCATTCTTGTATGCTATCTTCAAGTACTTAAAGGCCTCCATAAAATCTCCCCAGGTTTCTACACTCTGAACAACCTCAGCTCTCAGCCATCTATAAAAGATTTTCACACGCTTACATGGGATTTTAAATTCAAAGATTCTGATGTTAAAATTTATTCAGTTACAAGAGATCTAAAGGAAGTAAATAATCTAAAATATCTAAAGGAAGTAAATAATCCACAGAAAGTTAGAAGTTCTTCAATATTTGGAGACCATCTGCAGAGAGCAAGCTCACAAATAAAATGTCAATAATCTATGTTGAAGGACTTCTTTAGAGGACTTCTGGTTTCCTCTCCTGTACTAAACTCAGATGTCCTACACAGACCTGAAAAACTAACTTGCCCTTTACAAAGTCAGCAGAGAATACATTCTTTAACCACATATCTCAGAAACTCAAATACTATACTTCTGACCATGCTAAATGTCATCACCCTATGAAATCCTTAGATGTGAAATWACAGCAGATTTAATCCAAAAGTAATTGGTGAGAATTCTGCCATGATTGATCCTGAGCAGTCACTACTCTCTGACACAGTAGTACCCACCAAGTCCTACAAAGTCATGAYGGTCTATTACTGGTTTAAGAATTTGTTACCAGGTCAGGAAGAGGTTAATTAATCCTTACTTCAGTCCTTCCCCCATCTGAACTAAGTATACACAGGGCTAAACATAGACAAACCAAACTTCAYACTACCTCTCTGCTACCATGATCTCCATGCAGTGCTGAGGATCCCCACTATTACAGTCCCCAAGAGCTTACTCAGCAGTTATGTGCAACACTGTGAATTGGTGGAAAGGACACACAAAATGGATCCACCACTGAGATACGTGGTCAGAACTTTTCACAACCTTTTCTCTCAAAACATCTGATTTTGCTTTGAAAACAAAATTATCACAAAATCCACAAAAGGCAGTGCAACATACCACCACAAACAAGAGTTCTCAGCAACTGATGTTCTCAGTTAAGAGCTGAACATTAAGTTCCATAGTATTAAGTACCACATAGTTTAATAGTGCAACTAAYATCTGTAAAGGAGACTTGTGAAAGGATTCTAATAGGTTATGATCACAATATACAACTATTTTAAGAGCACACAAAGCATTCTTACYAATAAAACTGTCACAAAGGACTGAAATGCTGCCAAAATGACAGATATCCTCCAGTACTTCAGACCTTCTATGAGATTTCTTTAATTGCGTTAAGTATGTCCTTACTTTCTTAAAATCAAAAATGTGGAAGAAATCATGTGACTCAGTGAAGAAAAAGATAAAAGCCTATGTAATTGCAAAGGCCTGGGAGCTCAGTATTGTGTTTTATATATGTAAAATAAAACACATTAAAAAAAAAATCGAAGGCATGTGTCACCTCTTAGTTTTACTGCTTTCACAGYTTCACTTTTTTACAACTCATAAGAAACTGGGAAAAAAACCAAAATCACACTATTCAGGATRATGTTCTTAATATTCTAAATATCCCATTTAATATTGCAAATAAARGATGCAGTGATTGATTTGCAATCTGGAAGAATCAACTTATGTCCTTTGCCTCTTAGGCTTTCATCGCACATCTCCAGAAACAACATAGCTCTACATTCTCTATCCCTCCCACAACTGCGTTGGAATACAGCTTGGCCTTTTGTCCTCCACACTGAAGAAACTCCTATCTCACCTCTCCTCACACATCACATGCTCYGGCCCCTCAGTAACAGARRGGCTCTCTGCTCAGCTTGCTCCTCCATGTCTGTACCTTCCTTGTACTGGGAAGCGAGGAGTCCACAATGTATGGCAGAGGCAGCCTCACAGGTTCCAAACAAAGGAAAACCATCACTTCTCCCCAGAATGTTGGATACACCTTTTCTAATATGAACCAAACTTTYCTCACTACAGTCACAGTGCAGTCTAATGCTCACCACACTTGTCCTGATTCTCCACCAGGACCCTATGGTTCTTTCCTGCAAAGATCATTCCCACAGTCATCACCTGGGCTGTACAGAGGGCTGTACTTTATTCCAAGTACATGACTTGATCATAGCTCCTAAGGTTACCATCAGACCATCTGTCCAGCCTACCATGATCCATCTACTGTCAATGCCTACCCTTGGGCCAACTGACCACTCCTTTGTATTACATATTTTAAGTATGAATACCCTTCCACTGTCCAAGTTTTTAAAGAAGACTTCACCATACTTCCTCTTAGTCAAAACATCTCAATGATTCTTAAGGGAGTCAAAGCATTAAGCCCCAAACATCTTTGTAGAGGAAGATTCAGTCTCTAAATAAAACACAGTCAGCAGAGGAACAGATGAAGCACCCACATGCAAACCAGTAATTCAGTCATGGCTTTAATCTGCATAAAATCAAAAATTCAGTACCCTTCAGTCTTGAGATTTATTTTCCAAAGATCCCATTTTTTAAATGAAATTTAATTGCATRACAGATTGGTTTGAAAAAACATACTAATTTCCTTGTGGTGAAAATGTTTATCCTCCATAAAATTATTAGTTGAATCTTTCAAAATCAGAAAGATCATGTCTACTATAAATCCTGTAATTATCTTGGAAATGGAGAAGGCTTAGTTCTTGTCCATGCTCCAGACTTTTCATTAAAACACTATAAGACACTATAGTGTCTTAACACTACATTCAGATCTAGAATGAAACCTTAGAATTCTCTTCTCCTGGCAGTCTTTCCGACTCTGGGGAAAATAAAACAATATCAATCAATTTTTTTTAAAATGTATTGCCTGACAAGAACCAATAATCACCAAGGCTCARAAGATTTTGGAATGACTTCACAAAGGAGAAATTGAGAAAATTACTGGCCTTTGCCCCYCTCTGGCAATGAAGAAGCTGAATCTGAGCAATACACTGCTAACACAGAGCCTCCAACTASCTCTCTAGCACTCACTGTTCATATCTAGCCTTAATCAATTGGTGAGTCATTTCCAAGAGAGTTCAGGGCAACAAGTCTCTAACAAAAGCTGACATCCCATTCCCAGAGCAAAAATCTAACCCAAGGCTTACTTTTCTGAAGTTCCAACTTATGTTTTTCTCTAATGCTTTCTACCTGAGTCAAATCCTACATGAGGTCCTTGCCTTACATACAGGCAATATAGGCAACAATTCAGGCTCAGGAAACCAAAGATATCCAGCCTTTTGAGGTACAGTGGTATGAAGGCAAAAGTCATGTCCTCTGACATGCAAGAAAATTTCATAATCAATATTCTTTCAGCCCCAGCTACACAGTGAAGACTCTTTGGTATTAGATCAGCCATACAGCAAAGAGATCAGATCTTAAAATCAGATCTGTGCATAAGCTTGTGYTTACATTTAAAAGACAAACAACCACACAAGCTAATTTTCTCCAAAGGTCTACTTAAAAAATGAGAAATGGTTTTTGCTCAGGTATACATATTCATGATTTTCTACTATATCATAAAGGGAAAATAGGCAGCTACTTTGAAGTGAAAAGCGTGTTCCTTTCCATTTAGATTTACATTGAACAGGCAGAAATATTTAAGTGATGACTGTCATGAAGGCTAGAGATGTCCTGACTTGAGCTGGGATAGAGTTAATTACCTGCCTAGTATCTGGTATAGAGTTGTGGTTTGGATACAGTGTGAGAATAATGYTGATAACCCACTGAGGTTTTTAGTTGTTGCTATGTACTGTTAGTTACACTAAGTCAGGAACTTGACAGTTCGCATACCCTGGCAGTGAAAAGGCAGGAGGGGCACAAGTCACAAGGGACACAGTCAGGACAACTGGCCCAAACAGGCCGAAGGGATATTCCAYACTATATGATATCATGCTTAATATATAAACTGGAAGGAAAGCTGGCTGGGACTATGGCTTRGRAACTGGCTGGGCATCAGTCAGCAAGAATAACTGCATTCTGCCTCACTTGTTTTGCATATTTTTGTTCTTTTATTATAATTTTCTTCCTTTTTTGTCCCATTAAACTGCCTTTATCTCAGCCCACAAGTTTTCTCACTTTTATTCCTCTAATTCTCTCCTCCATCTAAATAGGTCAGGGGTAGTGAGTGAGCAGCTGTGGGGTAGGTACATAGTTGCTGGATGGGGTTAAACCATGACAGTCAGTTTTGGTGTCCAACACAGCTCATGAKGTGTTGAGGCAATGACAAATCTGACTAGAACACATCAGAAGAAATTTTTTATAAGTATCATTATATTAGTTCAGTCACTGGTCACAGAAGTGATGCATTTGCTCTCAAAGTYGGTTTGCTTGTTTATAAAGTTGCATTATGTAATACTTCACTCATATGTATTGTTCCCTGTGCTATTTGTCCCCCATGGAGACTGCGCTAAGGTGATGTTGCTGTATTCTGTAACACTGGCTCATAACATGACAGAATTGCAGGTCATGAAACTCATCTGGTATTTTATACTCAGCACTGCTGACATCTCCATACTTTGGGAGCCATCTATAGGAAACTACTAACAATTACAACTTTTACCTCTTCTCAGAGACACAATCCATGGGGAAGACTGGTACCTCCCTTGATTTCCCACTTCTTCTACGGGCTAATTAAAACAGAACKTGGGAATTTTTAATATCCTTGGGATGTTCAAATGAGCATTCCTATTGCTACATCTTCTGAACATGTTCAAGGTCTTGTTTAAGGGTAAACAACTGTTTCAGAATGGCACCCAGGGGTCTGCCCCAAGACTGGATGGTGGTAACTGGAAGGGTGTGTGGGATTGTATGGGCAAGTGCCCAGGATAGCAGGCACCTCCAGTGCTTTGGAACTTCAGCCTTGAACAAGTGCAAAATCTGGAAACACTAAATATTTTGAAAAACTATGTTGTCATCCTGGCAATTCCAGAGAATCAAAAAACATGGCAATGTGCTGTGGCCTGGCCCAGGYCCACTGAGACATGTTCAATATTAGATAGTACCCGTGAGAGCAAAAAAAGACCTCTAGATGTGATGGCAAAATGATGGGCACAGGGGTTGCTCCAACACCAGTGACAGGCAAGGTAGTGCTGCATGTCACTGCTCCAAGGTACCAGTGAMTGTGGCTGAACCAAAGCACCAACTCGTGACTGCATCAGCCCCTGCTATACACAAGGAGTGAGATATACAGATGTGAGCTCATTTAGTGAGGGGTGAATAAGCATGGCCATTAAGAGAAGAGGCAGAACATGTGAAAGAGATAGTTAACCACCAGATCCCTACCCTTGAGTGAGCTGCAACATATGCAAAAAGGTTTCAGCCATCATCACGCAGCTGCTCCAATGCTGGAATAACAGGGCCAGTAGCCTGGAATTAGAGGGTAGAGAAGCCAAGCTGCTGGGATCCCATTCTACAGAAGAGGGCATTAAGAAAGCAACTGGAAAAGGGGCACAGGCCCTCAGCCTCTGTAAGTGACTCCTGTCAGGTATGAAGGAAAAGTATTCCTTGAAGGCAGATGTTATGCCACCCAGGCATATRGACCATTATGGATAGAGGCATCCAGTATCTGAGGCAATTGGCCGTGCTGGAGGTGATTTCCAATGATCGAGACAACAAGCAGTTATCTAAAGATCCAGACAAAGCCAAGTGTACGTGATATGTGGTGGAATTCTGCATGGGATGCACCATGGTCATATGCCAACTCATTGGCAGTAATGACCTGGAAAGATGGAGGACAAATGGTGAACAAACTGGCTAATAATGCAAAGAAAATGCCTCTTCCTTGCTGTTACAGGCCTGTGTACTGGCTGTGGACAAGGAAGGCAGATGCATCCTATTCCCCACCTGTATGGACTGTGTGTGCTCCAATGATTAGGAGGAAGTACATACAGCACGGGCCACCCTCTGTTTTTACCTGTGCACGTAACATGAAGACACAAAAGGGATGGAAAAAAAAATCTACCTTGACCCTAGAGGCATGAGTAGGGGAGTTACAAGGGAAATCACAAGGGGTTCTTGCTGGACATTGATGCTCCAGTCTCTAGTGGGCASTTCCCCACACAGAGTAGAAGGGCTGCTCTTACTCCTGACCTTCAAGGGGCTTCTGATTCACATTTACAACAAGTGAACAGTGAATACTACAACCAGGACAAGAGGGGCCCTGTCTCCAGCCACGTGGGGGAAAGAAAAATCTGGGTTTACCAGACTGAGTGGATTGGAAGACTTTGCACAGCAGATCCACAGGAGTCAAAGGCTCTAGCAAACACTGCTGCACAGGGGCAGGCACTGTCTGTGCTTCTGGAGTGAYGGGGCAATCCCAACAGCCAACTCTACTGGAGGCCAAAGTGAGCCTGACTGGGAACATGTGGTAAAAGCACCCCCTTGTGACTGGCCCATTGGACTGTGACTCCAGTGCATCCTTTGGCCACACTATCTCAGGTACTTCAAGGACCCAAAAAGGTCCTGCTGGGCTTTTGGTATAGCTGCCTTGGAGACAGCAGAAATTAAACTGTCTACATTGCCCCATCTCCTGGAGGACATTTCTGGTGTGGGGTTGCTGAGGGTCAAAGAACAAGAGATGCCATCACAACAGCGCACTGGCAGCAATATGACACCAACCAAGACACCCTGATCCTATCCATAAGTTGTCTTGTCAAATGGAGAGCCAAGGAGTGATCAGCAGAATTCACTCACTCTAGCTGAGTTCCACATGGCCAGTGCAGACTAACAGCAGACTGTCACGGCCTGAATGAAGCCATGCCAACTCTGAGTCCAGCCATGCCAGACCTGCTGAAGCTTCAATACAAACTGGAGTTGGAGGCAGCCAAGCAATCTGACACAATTAATATTGCAAATGCAGTTTTCTCAAGCCATTGGCAAAAGAGTGCAGACCCATCCAGTACACCCAGAATCAACTACTCCAGGGATGCAAAAAGAGGCCTACTATTAGCTATGGACTGATCTAAACAGAAGGCAAAGCTCTAGAACACCTAATACATTGATAACAATACTGTGTGGGGCAATACAGTAACAGAAGTTTTTGAGAGAGAGAGCAAATAGTTCAAATCCTCCTGAAAACTGGCTTTGTCATAAAAAAAAAAAAAAAAAAAGGACAAGGGACCTAAACAGGATCGTTGTGACCACCTACAGGATTGCATTTGCTCAAGGACCCGTGTGCACTTTGTGGGTAATGCAGAAGGATGAGGAAGTCCAATGTGCACCTCAAGGGGATTTGATTCTGGGTGAGAACAGATAATTCTTTGAACGGTATTGTTATTTGCTATAAAATATTGTAGGTCATCACTACTATGGTTGTTAAATGCCACGTTCAGGGGTATTGTAACAGAATCACCCAGATTAATAAAGGATAAATTTGGATGATAGAACCAGATGAGCGCAACAGTGATGAAACTAGTGCTGGCTTCAGCATAAAACAATCCAACACCACACACACACACTCCTGCCCTGAAAGACTGCTATGAGACAAAGCCCAAAGTCATGGACTAAATGAACTCAACAGACATTTTGGAGGGATAGCTCATATACTATGGAAACAACATCTCTCTGTATATATCAAAATACAGTAAAGGTGATAGTGATTACTTGGCAAAGTATGAAACATGGGTAGGATGTAAATGGTATAAAATAAGGGTTGGCTACAGTCCTGCTTTCAGGTGGGATAGAGTTAATTTTCTTCACAAYAGTTGGTATAGAGTTGTGGTTTGGATACAGTATGAGAATAATGTTGACAGCAACAACTAAAAACAGTGTGTATGCAGTGTATATACCAAGTCAAGGACTTTTCTGCTTCTCATAGACTGCTAATGGAGAAGACTGGAGTGGCACAAGAAATTGGGAGGAGACACAGCCATGACAGCTGGCCCAAACTGACCAAAAGGATACTCCAAAACATATGACATCATGCTCAATGTATAAACTGGGGAGAAAGCTGGCCAGGAACTACTGCTCAAGAACTGGCTCACATTGGTTGGCAAGTGGTGAGCAATTGCATTGTGCACCACTCATTTTGCATATTTTAATTTTTTTTCTTCCTTTCCTGTCCCAYTAAAAAGTCTGCATCTCAACCAATGAATTTTCTCATTTTTATGTTTCTCTGTCCCATCCCACTGGGGAGGGAGGAGAAGGAGTGAGCAAGCRGCTGTGTAATGCTTAGTTGTTGGCTAGGGTTAAACCATGACAGCAACCAACACATAATTAGATCATAAAGGACTAAAAGCCATAATCAACATTTTTGTAGATACTATAAAATAATTTTCAAATCACATGTCAGTTTCTAAGGGAACATCAGAACTAAACTAATRCCCTGATGGCCAACAGTCCCAAAAGCAATAGCATATGTTTTCATAATATGAAAATGGTCCAACATAAATCTTTTGGGTTTAGACCATAAAACTGTACTGTAAAATGTCTCTTCCTCAGAAGGATTCACYCAACAGGCTAGTCATTTCTAATAAGTCAGTGCTGTGGAAAAGAAACAGTGCCAGAGTTTCCTGTTACAAAGCACATGTGCTCCAGCTATAAAAAAAGAATGACATTTCAACAGAAAAAATATTGCACTAGATATTAAAGATGTAAATGACAAACAAATAAAGTATCTATGACAAGGAATTATGGAAAGTGCAAGAAGAAATAATTTCTCTTATTTAAGCAAAAAAAAAAAATCAAACTTCAATCTTGGCAGAAAGCTCCTCCGTCTCCATCTTGCAGTCCCCTCTGGTATTATGTGCCCAAAGAGATYTCATGCAGTACATGTGTCTACACTCACTGCAGATTTGGATTTTGATACCACAAAACTTGGTATTCCTTCTAATTTACTGACCTTAACAATGCTGCCACTACATGAATTTACATTAGGCCAATAATTATTAAAGCTTTGAGCAAGAAATGTACTTGAAGTTTGGCTGTAACAGCTACTCTATCTAGCTACATAGCCACAAATAATGGCAGAATCAAACAAATGATTGCAACCCAAGAATAAGATCTGAATATTTTATTTTCATTTTAAAATTAACTATAGAGAAAAAGAGTTTTTACCATCTCTGGGGTTTATTTGTTTGGAGGATTTTGTTTTGTTTTTAGGCAATAYGTGGCCATAGTTGTTGCCTTTAGGAAGGATGTCAGCTGACCGAAGATATTGACAGAAAGAAATTAAATACCAACGTAAAACTTCACTTTAGAGTCTACTACCAAAACCTTTTTTCTGCCAACATATTGTGAAAGAAACCAAACAGGCTTCTAAACCAGAAATTTCAAAAAAATTTGCAAGTCATCATCTTACCAGGCAGCATACATGCTTAGGAGCTACAGCTGTAATTTTTAAATTAATTTCAGCATCTCTGTTACAACAGTTGGGGGAAAAGAACCRATAACAAAGATAAACAAAACACAATTTCCCCCCAAAATTTAAAAGCTTTTACTTTTAAACCATCACATTACAAAGGAGATGAAGATTTGAGAATGAACTTCAGCTATTTCAAAGTCTGGAAATACAAAGCAATTACAGGGGTAATTTAATGCTGTTAATTTATTTTTTCAATGTCAGTAGCACTACCTGAAAACATTAACCCTTCTACTCTGCCTCAGCTACTCACTAGTATATTGTGCCAGCAATACCTTTTCCTTCAGAAGTGCTGGCTGAGATGTTTTTGCCCTTACTCTTTGAACTGKTTCACTGAAGAAGTGCAAAGTTAGCTTTAGTATTTTGAAACTTTAGTGACTTTGACTGCAGTGGGTTTGGAAGCCAGCAGCTTAGACAGCAGATCCAAGGGGGCTGAAACCTTCAACAAAAAAAAAAAAAAAAAAAAAAAAAAAAAAAAAAAAAAAAAAAAAAAAAGAAAGCACCAGGAGGTAGGTTGAGGGCTAAAAGCTTTCTAGCTATGTTTTTAACAACAGAAAAACATATGCTTGTGGTCCTTTCAGAGATTAATTTTATAGTCTGCTTTCTTGCACCTTACTAAAACATGGATGATGCTACTTAACTACAGATCTTCCAGCTCAGCTTATGMAGCAACCATCTGTCTCCCATGCACACTTCATGCTGAGGTTTATTTTTCTGGAATGCAGCTTAATATGTACAAAGTCAGAGATCATAGCTCAGATATCCAAGATGAACTTAACAAAAAAATTGAAAGTGGACTCTGAATCCAGCTTTTTAATCACAGCACTTAGTACAAAGTCATCAGTGCCCAGGCTGATGTATTTTTTTAGTCACAAAACGTTTACCACACATTTACCTTCTTAAATCACAAAAGACAACTTCACACAGTTCTGTGGCCAAATGGAAACCTTAAAAACCRTGCAGTGCTTTTCCATGTTAGCTGCCTAGAATCCTGTGCTTGCCCGTATGACTTCTGATTATCAGCAGCCCTTAACTCAGATTGGCAGCCCTGCTAGGGACTTAAATGAAGAAGTATGCAATGTTATTCTCAGTAAGAATGAGACTACTGTAGCCAATGTCTTCATTAATGTCATTCATCTCAGGTTTTCAGGTAACGAATTCAGCTTTTCTTTATCAAGACCTCCTCCGAACACTACTGAAGACTGGGAAATTCACTCTGGTTTGTTATCTGTAGACAGTTTAGCTGAGTTACAGATTAACTATACAAGAACACAACATAAACAAAATTCCCAGACTCGTTCATAAAATACAACATTGGGCCCAGACCGTGCAAAGCAGACTTCTGCTGCCAGCACCTGCCCAGGAACAGAATGAAAGCTGAAGTCTTATTTAAGAGTAAAGACAGCTCTGCRTAAGTCAGTATTCATGCTCTTGTACCCTTTTCTTGGAGCAGAAATTTGGTGCACTGACACTTCAGTGAAGTGGGCCTACCTGGTTAATTCAGRTATTACCTGTCCAGGCTTATTATCCTTGAAGACACTGTTTGTCCTTAACTCAAACCCTGCAACTCAGTGTGGCTTTACTATACCACCTGGAAGTSTGCACTGTACTGCTGCCTATCCCTACTGACCACACTATAACAAGGTTTATATTCTATGACATTTGCTGAAATTCCTTGTCTATATCTGCTCATATTTCTATGGCCAATAAGCACATTCTCACTTCTTTACTGGGCTGCTCAAAACAGATGCAYATGTGGCACTTGGCTACTGCAAAGCATTAACTTACAATAAAAGTGCTCCTTCACAAATAAAATTTATAATTATTTTTATGCAGAACTGCTGTTTTGGTTTTCTAAATTCAATAAAAGACCAAGTATTTTGAGTTAGATTTATTTTGCTCCTTTTCAATCATCAATCTAACAAACAGCAGCCATGTTTTTACTACAGAAGTACCACTTCAGATTTTGAAGAAAAAGAACTAAAGTTTATCCACTACACTACTGGTATTAAAACTGAAGAATTTCACTCATTAGCATGACACAGGGTGTCATGAGGAGTGAGCTCTCCCTTGYGGTAAATGTAGGCATTTAAGGCAACTTCTCTTACCTTTTTCAAAGCCTGTTTACAAAAAGCCTCAGACACACTTTTGTGAGAATAGGGCAACAATCAATCACCTATTCATATCATCAGTGAGTTGTTCCTAAGCAGACAGGACTGAAACACCAGAGTAAGTATTCTGCAGCAGGTCTGCAAAACCACAGTAAACCGATAAACATTTATTTACATAACTGATGGGTGATTTCTTGATTCACACAATAATCTGAGGAAGCTACACACAAGGGCTAGGCTGGATGAGTGCTAAAGGTTCACTAAATTAAGTCCGACTTGCACARTATAAGAAGGGTTGTGCCTTTTTTCAATATGTTACAAATTTTACAACATCACTACAAATTAAGTACCTTCAATCAACACAACAAAACCAAAAACSCTTAAACCACATTTGCCCCTTCTTTCATTTTAGCAGCAGAACAATCAACACCACCTCCTTGGCACAAACCTGTCAYTGACTAACAACCTGTGCATTACTGAACCTCAGAGTAAGACAGACTGGACAGCTTCAGACCAATAGTACAGACTCCTGCATGCCATCATTGAAAAGTGGCAAGCAACTCTTGCTGTCCAAGACACCAAAATGTGAAAATACTGAAAAACCTTAACTTGATCACAATTCTGAAGATTAGACACCTGCAATAAAGCTATTTCAAAGACTGTCTACAAAACACATAGTCCCAGTTTAAAGACAGAACTAAACTTTCAGAAACATACAAATCAAAAYATGCACTCTCTGTGACAGGTATTTTTGGCCATGTGGGATTTTTTCCCATTACTGTGGTTTTATAGCATTGTATTTATCCTTTTTTAAAAGATAATTCAAAGAACATTGACTCTTAGTTCCCTACACACCAGCTCAGAAGAAGGTGACAGAGTGTTATAGGAGTTTTCCATCATCATCAGATAAAGTATATGACAGAAAACCAGCAGYCAAAACATTTTCACTGACCTGGAAAAAAGGACATCAACCTTTACCCTTGAAAAGGTGAGTCAAAAGCTGAAGCTACAGGGAACCTTGCAAGGRAAATGGAGAGATTTGCTGTAACTGATTAAAACAGGTAATTTAAGTAGTAGTGCTGCTGTTAGTGCATTTAAGGAAATACAGACCTTGTAGGGRAAAAGCTACATGCAGACCGTAAAGTGATCTCAACACAGAGTGGGCAAAACACTTCATGACTTTTACTGACACTGTACAGTCTTCAGTGTGAGAACATAAGTTCTCCAAAATCTGGGTCAGCAGACATTTTAAGTGGCAAAAAATTACATTTCCCTGCCTCCTCTTTACTAACAATGCTTTGTATTGCAACAGAAAGAAGCTATACTTGAAACTATATTTCCTCCCCATTAAAAAATAACATAAGGAAAATCCAAACACATTTAAAGAAGAAAAAACATAATTTATCCACTCTGTTTAGAAATTTCCATTAAATCCACGGTCAATTACAAATTGCAAATTAAAAATGCAATCAAAGTAAAAGCAATTACATATTCCCATAAATTTCCATGTGACAGAATTCGTTCTTACCTGTAATTTTAACCTTGTCAAGGTTCTAGTTCAGTGCTGAAAGAATTAGTTTACATTCCTGCTGCCAAGAAGCATGTAACAGAATGACTTGCAAAACCTTGAGATAACAGTACAGGACACAACATCTGCTTTATTTTGATATTTCCTAGAAAGAAACAAAGGAAGTAGTTAGCTACTCCAGATGGTGTACAACAGATTTGTACATAAATTTTTTCATGAATACAACTTTTTCCTAAATAGAAGTGTTTGAACTAAAGATATGCCTGGAYGTGCAAAGACCTTTCAGTAAACTCTCTAAATACCATATTCAAGATTTATGCTAACAAAGAATCAGATTTTATTTTTCTCTATTTCCTTCAACACTGACATGCACTTAAAAAGTCATCAGCCTATTACCTGCCATTCAAGGCCCTAAATTCAGTAACAGAAGGAATAGCTTTTGCACGCCTGCTAGMATCACTGTGCTATGTCTYAATTTTATTCACCTACACAGATGACAGAGCACACTCCTTGAGTGTTTGACAAGACTTAAACCCACCATGTGCAGGATGTGAAATTTGCAAGCTCTTTATTCTTCTTCCTTAGATGTAAAAATGCACAGGAGTTTAAAACAAAAGCAATAAGCTTCAATTGGAAAAGTATTTCAGATCTTCAAATCGGAATCATTACATTTCTTTAAAAATAGTTTCTATAAAACTAACCAGAAATTTAGCTTTAAATTTCACTGTAGCAATTAACTAACAATTCGAACAGGATGCAAATGCCCAAAATCCTTAAAGGATCAGGGTCTATGTATTTAATTTTATATACCACTGTATCTTACAGAAGTTGTCRTAAGAGTACACTGGTAGAAGGAACTATTGCAGGAAAAATTCTGGATAATAGCCAGCTGTGTCTGGGGCTAAAGGGAGATACAAGCCTTATTTGACATTGAAGATTTTAACTGATAACAGTACTCTGAAGAGCTGAGTGATAAAGGAGACCTACAGCAGACCTTGACTTTAAACCCACTTATGGAAGAACGAAGCTATGACAACATTTCATTATGGCTTGCCTCTTCCAAACACTAAATAGTGCTTTTCAACTACTCAAAAGTGTCATAGTCACAAAATTGCTCAAAAGGACTACTTTGTCACCTTTTGAAGAACTGTAGTTTTATGCCTGTAGCTCTACACTGCTGCAAACCCTGTATTTTCCCCAGCATTCTCTCTTCTTACACACCACAACAGGATGGAGTGTTCAAAGAACCAAACTAATCCACAAAAAGTCAATTATTTCCTGTCACTTGAGGTCTCCAAACCAGCTTAGGAAGTGTCAGATCAGACAAGAGCCAATGACACAAATGCAGAAGCAGAAGCTGCTGCCAATTCATATTTGTTCCAAGTATTGTGTAACTACACCTTAAGCAGCTTCCATTAAATCGTTAATCAACTCTGAAAAAGTATCCTAAATTGCTGTATTTGACTACAAGGCCCTCCGAGGTAAAAAGGTTTCAGTAAAAAAGTTGTTTCCACATCCACGAATAAATGTTTCTACATTCAGGCAATAAAATATACCCAGCACAGATTCACAAAGCTGTGCAAAATGGCTTAACTCCCTCTCCTTAAACTCAGAAGGTTTTAGGGCACAGACACAAAACACATGGCCAGGACACAGCTCCCTCCATGCAGTCTCCCACCTTCAGAAGACCCCCACCCCAGCTAGGAGGGTTACAAGGTGCTTGCATGATGAAGTGCTCAGGAGCCTCAGTGCTTCTGATTTTAATCCAGTGGATTTTAAAAGTAGCAAACTCACAAAAGCAAAAGCATTACACCTTTGAAAAGCAAGAGCTGTAAGCCCTTCCACATTCTACTCCACAGACAATGTAAGAACGTTCCTTAGACAGGGATGACTTTTAGCCAGAAGACAGGTTGCTTACAGTAGGACAGGTTCAAAAATAAATATTTTGGGCTAAGAGCATTACATCTCTGAATAAGATTGTATTTATACAAATTCTATCTACACTATATCACTTCTCAGAAGCGAGAAATACAGTATTCAGAGTCCCAAAACACCAAAATACCTTAAGATATACCCTCCACCACTGAACATGGYGCAACGAAGGGGTACTACTTCTACTTAAACTGCACAGTAGCGACTCTTACCTCTCCAWATAAGCTGCATGGGTTTTTTCTCCTCAGTATGAAAAAACATACAGATTCATGATACAGCTTTGGGATAACAAACCATTATATTCAGCTTCTAATAATTTGAGTGCCCAAAATGCTCACAATAGACAAATGTAAATGTCTTGTCCAGAAAACTCATCATCAATTACATCACAAGAATGAAGCTGAATGCTTCCTATTAAAAGCTTAACAAAATTACAAGATGTATTAAGCATTTTATTTGGGCTGCTTAAGGCTYTGTACTATGTAAATGTGTAATATTTTAGTAGGACTAAGTTAATTCAGTAAACTTACTTGCTACTAAGATACCAGCACCCTACAGTAGGACAGTTTTTCATTGAGAAAAACTTAAATATTCCTGGGCTAATAAAGCATTTGAATTTGACCRTGTTTACAGTGTTTTCTTCAGAAGGTATGACCAAACAGGCAAAACCATCGTAAGTAATTMATTGCTAAAGAACTAAACTCAATATTCCAAAATAAGCACATTTTTAAAAAGTCCAGACAGATTTGACGAATCCTATCACGTTGTTTTACAGAGTGTAGACATCAAATGATGGTTTTCCTGATGATTAAATACACACTTAATAATGCTGGTAGCAAAGCACTTATGACCCTCAAGCTGAATCCTAATGCTTAAAACAAACAAAACCACAAAAACATCCAGTCTTTTGTAAGCTTCCAGATTCTGGTCAGAGAAGTAGCAGAAAAACACTGTGTTTATTCTGCATCATAAGCAGCTAGACCTGGACTCTGACCTTTCATGGATAATCAAATCATTGCTGCTTTAAAACAAGCAAACAAAYCAACCAACTCAMTGACTGAACGTCCAYAGAAAGAGCTATAATCTGATGTGCCCTGATCCACCCTATGACAGCACAATACCACCACTGCCAATATTGCCCCCCAGAATTGTAAACTGGGTCACACACACATGCTAAAAGTCTTTGCAAAAGACAAAAGAAGGAAGAAAGAGCAGCAGCAGCATATGCCACAGAGTAGCTGGTAAACAGCAACCTACGAAGAGCATGTTTCCATCATACACTAAACCTAAGATAACATCTCTTTCTTGAAAGAGGYATCCATGGGGCTACCTGACTTTTTGGAGAAGCTGAGTGCACACACCAGAGGAATGCACTAGTGCTGCAAATTCATGCAGTAGTTCTTCCTTAGTGTAAGCAYAGATGAAGTGCAAACTAAACCAAGAGTGAATTTCTGCTAACTCACTTGAGACAATATACAACCTACACCCAAGAGTTGTTCATCCTTTGTAATAAAAGGATAATGAATTCTGTCTACATTTGCTATGTGGTTATTGGTTCTATATAAAACCAAGACTGAACAAAGTCTTGATTTGTGATTTTACTGTGAATCAACCWAGACTACAAYGTCTTGATTTGTGGGTGTGGGGYTTTTTGGTTGTTTTTCTTTCCCTTTCCAAACATGGAAGCTGGACTGAAACATTCATACTAAAGTTAAAGTAAGGAGAACTATTTAAAGCCTCTTTTAATCGATTTAGGTACTTTATCCTTTTTGAAGCAGCYAATATAATATGGTTTCGAAAAAYGTGCAAAAGTATCTTTCCACKGTGTTTTAGAAAYAACACCCTAAACRCATTGGAATAMATTTASTTGGTGTTCCAGTCAAAGTTTAGTTCAGCAAGGTGAAGYTTGTAGTTCACACTTCTATAGCCAGTTAGTAATTTAAGCTATTAAATTATGAATTTCCAAATGGAGTACTCTATTAGATCAGTATTTCACACTCACCTAAAACCTTGATAATACAATGGGCTTAGCATTCTAATTAGTCCATACTTTAAAAATCACCTCACAAATGGTGGATGTAAGTTACAGCACCAGAAAGCTGCTCTTCTGATACATCTTACAAAAGCTATTCTGACCTGTCTTTAAAACATATTTGCACTTTTGTAATTCCTAAATTCTCTGTGACTCACTTTTAGGTAAGCTGTARATCAGTAAATTCGCATTATGGCTGTGTAGATATCTTGGCAGCAATGGTAGCTTAAGTGATWTTTGCTCTCAGCAGCCTGCTCCCATTCYACGCTCTGTGGCTGAGCAGACATRCAGACAGCTAAGCTGGTACAASTGAATGCCTGAAGCAGAGACYGCTCATCTGGCTGATGATGAAGTCAAACTTTGTTGAATTATACAAGCATAAAGGAACACCAAAAGCCAGCCTTACTGGAATTCAGAATGCACGTATGCAATGTGCATTTGCCTACTGGGAGATCACTGGCAAGCACTTACTCCTCTGTTCTCCTGTAGCAGATCAGAGATATGCTTAGTGCAACTCAAGCAGACAAACGTGGAATCATCTCTCCATCAGTTATGCTGGACAGCTTTTCAAACAGCCAGCTTTAGGAAGAGAGGAGGCTGAAGCGAATAGCCATCTAAAATGCTTCAGTAAAAATAGCCAATTACAAAACTCTTACCTTTTCTGTCATTTGAGCTTTAGCTGAACTAAGGAGAAGGAAATACCTTCAAGAGTTAAAATGTATTCCATTTATATGTTAGCTTTCTTTTTTTTTAAAAAAAAAAAAAAAAAAAAAAACAAACAAACCAAAAATACCCAAAAAACCCCAACTGAAACAACAAAGCATCGTAAACAGAGGACTTTTAACAAACATGCTTATTGGGGCTACTAGGACTTCATAAAGAAAAGCTTGCAAAAGTTTCTAACTAGCTTTTATCCTACATAATAGCTGTAGTGTAAGTAAAGTTCTAGATGCACATTGTGCCTTCCACAGCAATCCAGGAGTCATGGATGGAGAAAGATTTGTATTCTGTATGGGTTTGCTTTAATGGAAAGGGCAGAGTCTACAATCATTCATTTTCCTGATGGGGATTCAAAATCCCAGCTCAGACACACTGAAGTGATATGCATGGACAACCTAAGATCGTGTTTACTATTACTGCAGTACCTATYATTTGAGCACATTCTCATAGTGTTTCTCCGTGAGGTAAATTTAGTATCACATTAGTAGCTAGAATACATGGGTAGCAATCCCGAATGAGTAAGTTCATTTCTTGTCCTTGTTAATATCTGGCCCTCAAAATGATGTTTTAAAAAACACAACCACTACAGGCAGAGTACTTCGATTTTGTAAACGTCCATCTGCATAAAATCTGAACACTGGTCAAATGTTCTGAGAAAGAATCCACCACGTCTGGCACCTGGTAACATTACAAGGCACTATTTCTCTGAAGTYCTCTGGGCCAAAACAATATGTCCCTAAATCACACCTCACTTCTAGAGTCTCATCCACTCTACCTGCTATAGCAGTATTAAAGAGCATCCAGAGTCTGTCCCTCCTTTCCCTAGAAGAGCAAGGTATTAGCAAAATTAGTATTATTCAAATTCAGAAAAAACTTTGAAAACAAAAACTTTCTCTGTTGATTATGCAATAGAAAAGGTTTAGCCCTTTCTAGTTAAGCCTTTCACAGAAGGCATCTTAAGCATAAACTATAAAAGACTCCTACAGAATCACTTGTCAGCAAAATCAGAGAAAGCAACATAGTTCAGATCAGTTAATTCAGTAGGAAGCACATGTTTTTGGATAATAAACTCCACTGTTACAAACTTCACTGCACTGTAGGATTAAGAGTTAAGAAACCTGTCATAGTTGTATAATTTCATTACTGAGATAGGAAAGATAACTAAGCCACAAAATTTTAAGATGCTGTAGGTTACAGTCAGAAAGCCTGATAGTTTTTCAAAAGATTCATATCCTTCTGAGTGTCATTAATGAAATAGTCACAAAAGGAAAGAACAGATTATCTGCAGATGCCTACCTTAAGTAATTCCTCTCTGAATGGTTTTCAGTGATTTTTAAGCCAGAGTCCTCAAAAATTATTACTTATCTGGGTAAAGAACCTCACCCTAGCTCCTACTGGCTACCAAAGCATGTAGAACAGGTCAGCTTTTGAATCAAGTCTTGCTACTGTCTTTGAAGCCTATTAGGAACTTTTTATCCTCAATACCACATCTTAAGTTTCTGCTGTTCCTGACACTAAAAAAAAAAAAGCTTAAGCCTGTTTTATACATGCCCTTCTGCACAGATGATGTATTTAGAGCAACCATCCCATAAAGGATTCYCAAAGGCACGACAGCATGACATTCTGTCTATTAAGCCATTACAATATATGCATGCCAATCACATTTTGCCCTGTATCACAAATATGATACTCGCAACTCTAAATGTGAATATGAGTATATCCAAAATTTAGAAGGAATTTAAACTCCACAAAGTGGGGTGAAAAATAAGAAAAAGTATCAAAACAGTACTTCAGTTAGCATCATGTACAAAAAACACAGCAAGAATTTGCTAATGCCAGTATATTTGACAATGACAGAAATGAAGCTGCATCAAACTTAAATTTTTATTTCTCCATATATGATACCAATGATCAGGGACTTCTCTCTGGAATAAGATTCTTCCTCATCTTCTAATGGCAAGCCTTCAGGTATGAATSCACTAAAACTGAGCCATCAGAGCAGATTTGGGAAAAAAAACCAAAACTTGGCCACTGCTGATGTGCGGACAGCAGGCATAAATTCTCCACCACRTTACTAAGACACTTGGATCTATTTGTGGCTTTTTTTAGCCATGTTACCACTTGCTAAATTTATATACATCAGGAGTTACATTAAATGCAAAAAAGGTCATTCAACGCCACAATAAAATCACCAGCACGTTCAAATTGATAACATAAGAAAACCAGTAGTACAAGCTGCCAAATATTAAGAGTTACAACGCCATAGGCATTTTAATGTTTACTTCAAAGCACACAGCTTGGAAAGAGAGAATTCAAGCATCTGGTATGTCAACTCACAACCTACACACACAATCTTTCAAAAGAAGTAATTTAAATAATACAGGAACTGAAGGTTCCAAATAGGACTAATTGTTAAAACACATAGCTATTGTTATATCTCAATTACAATTTTAGAACAATTTTTTCCCTTTGTCTCTTTCATGTTAAGATGCTTCTTCTAATTACAAGCAAAGTTACTTCAGTAACAGAACGTTATCACTATTAAGAGAATCAGCACTTAGAAATGTAAAGGCAATTAAAWTTTTTTAAGAGGGTCCATTTGTTTAGAAAGTCATCCCCTGATTGCTAACACAGATTTATCACCTTCCTAAATAAATCTGATTTAATTCATTTCAAATAAGGTACATCTCAAAGCATTTTTAAGGCAGTTATAAACAAATGATGAAGAGAACTAGCTGATCCTACATGACGTATAATTCTGTACTCCCATATTGTAACAGAATCAATATACCTGTAATCATATGATATTCAATCCCCAGTATGGTATGGAAAGTCATGTTTCAGATCAGAGATGACCTGTCAAGACTATTTCAGAAAATACAATTCTCCCCCCTGCTCTTTTATAGCATGCTCTACTTTTCCATCAGGGTATAGAAACTTCTAATAAAAAGTCTAAGTCTAATTTTAAAAATTARTATCTCTAGGAACTGCAGAGTGAAGCACATTTCCATTACCTTTTTTTCTGGCAGCAGGCTCCAGTATCTTTGCTTGGACACATGGAATCTTTTTCAGGTGCCTGCATTGAGGCTATCTGAACTGCTTCACTTGTCATCTAAACAGAGGAGCACTTGGCAAGAAGCAACCACTTGGCAACTTGCAAGCCTTAAAACTCAAGGTTTGTCCAATTCAGACTGCAACTTCAGTTCCACCAGAAGTCACTTGGACTCACTTTTAATCAGTAGTTTAAACTTTTAATTTGCAATATATATATTTCAATGCTGAAGTTTCAAATATCTCTATTGAGTAAAAATTGTTTTAATTCTGCAACTATACAARTATCACAACACATGTTGAACTACACCTGCAAAAATTCAAAGGGTGATTTTGTTAATAAGAATGTTAAAACTAACATAGAAGAAGATCAGGCCAATTTTCAATAAATCAGTATTAGAGAAGGTGCTTAAGGGCATTACAGGCAGTCAATGCAGTAATGACAGGTCTACACAGATTGACAGCCAAAAGGATTCCGGGAAAGTCAGCATGTTAATAATTCAACATTCACTTTATGCTACTCATCACTTCAGACATCAGCTGCAAGCAAATTTTGATAACACAGATTAAGACACCATCTCCAGCTCTACCAAGTGTTACTACTGCTCCTGTACACTGCTGGCTGCARGACGTGCCCTTGCTGGATTGAATAGTGATGGGAATATCTTAGCACAAAGACACATTAAGAAAACACATTAATTGAAGCAAGAGGGCCAACACCCTACTTTGTCATCCCATGTAAAAAAACAACTTGTCAAGACATTTKAAAATTATTTCTATATTCTAAACATCATATCTCAGCCTTACCACTTGGCTACCAGAAAGCTTAACCTGCATGTATTCTACACTAGTGTAACAAACTACCTCGATTGAACTAGACATCCATAAAATAATCATGAAACACAAAGGAATACTCTTAAGTATTCAGGCTTTTGCAGAATGATAACTCAAAGAATCACATGAATTTAGCAGTTTAAAAGAAAAGCAGACAATTAGCTTGGGGATTACACAAATAATTCAGTAAAACCTACTATATAAAGAACAGACAACCAGCCACAAAAAATCAGAAATAGGACTGCTGATCTGAGCCTTCAAACAGATGCTGAACGCAGCACGGTGAGTGTCGATTTCAGTAGATTTCCACCCTCCCAAAACTGAAGAGCTAGCATTAGGCAACCAGCTGCCTACATAAAGYGCTACTTATACATTAGCCCCCAAAACATCTCCTATGTCCTGTTGAGTGCCTCCAACATCTCTTTTATGACTGGAGAGCACAGCTTTGTATTCCCTTTTCTATGCAAATACCACCTCACTGAAGGGGGGTGTAGAAGCTGTGTGCTTCTACAATCTTCACAGAATAGTTTGGGTTAGGAATTACCTTGAAGACCACCCAGTTTCAACCCACCTGCTGCAGGCAGGGACATCTCTAACTAGACCAGGTTGCTCAAAGCCCCATCCAATCTGGCTTTGGACACTGCCAGGGATAAGATAAGCACAATTTCTCTGGGCAGCTCATTCCAGTGCCTCACCAYGCTTACAGTAAAGAATTACTTCCTAACATCCAATCTACACCTACCAGYTTAATGCCATTACCCCTTGTCCCATAACAGTACACTTTTGTCAGAAGTCCAGTCTCCTTGTAGGTTTCCCTTTAGGTACTGGAAGGCTGCTATATGGTGTCCCTGAAGCCTTCTCTTCTTCAGCCTGAACAACCTCAACTCTATCAGTTTTTAGTCATAAGAGAGGTGCTCTAGACCTCTAATCAGCTTCACAGCCCCATAAATAAATAAATATTATATATTTATATATATTTAGGGTTTTATATATAACGTATACATAACCTCCTCCACTCTTCCCTGGGAATGATGTGGCAATGACACAACCAACATTATTAACATTTTGGTAAACTGTGCGTGTAAGCTGAAGGCAACAGAATCACTGTGAACGATGCTAATGGCTCCCGCCACTTGATAGTGCTCTAACTTGTGGAAAGGTGACAACTGTCAATGTGCTTGAAGCTATGGCTTTATTGAAAGAAATGCACCTACCATTTCCTTCAAAATGAAGCAAACCTSCCCTCTGAATCCCAATTATTTCTTGATATTTTGAAAGTGGCAAAAATATTACTCAAGAGTGTGTCCACTCTCTACATTCACCACGGATTACAATAAACTCTGCACAGGACCACAAAGTAAACAAAAAAGAGTTCCTAAGATGATGTCAATTTAGTAMTACATTCCGTATCATGCAACTTAGTGTATCAGTTTCATAATTAGCAACATCTATACCACACAGAACACAGCTCTGCAGTAAATTCAGCTACAAGTAGCAATCTTAACTTAGTTAAGGAACACAGCCACAGCTAGGTTATATACCTCTGATCATTAGTGCATTTCAACAGAAATATGCAGAAGTATTTAACACTTAATAAAGAGTCATAATGTTCTGCTGGAATAGTATAAGAATGCAAGCTAAAAACTCAGAAGTAGTACCATTTTGCCAAGTCTCAGTATTCATGCTTTTTGGCATCTGATCATRGACAATTTTGAAAGTCTTACCTTGAATGCAGTTTTAGAGTAAAATTTCTTCCAGATCTTTGTCTTTCTGATAAATATTCACTTTAGARACTCTTCCTTGTATATTAGAGGTGAATAAAACAGAAGAGCCTCTGAGTCTGAAAGCAGTAAGATGGAAGAATTGACCACCTTCTCTCCTAGTTCAACACAATATTCAATAAAATCTCTAACTCAACTGCTTAATAGTTACAGCTAAACTGAAACTAATAAACTCCATGGACCACGATAAGAGGCCAAGTTAGTCAGGAAGTTCCTATTTGTCTTTGACAATGCAGTCAAACATCATGCAACTGCTTTTCACCTGTTAAAGATGAAATTATGAAGCGATCTAAGATACCAACCATCCAATGCTCACTACTTGCCAAAAAACTCCCACTTTCAATACGTACCACCTTTACAGAAATCATGTAAGCAAATCCATTTCCAAACCAGGAAAATGTAAAACACATAACAGAGCCTGCATACAATTATGTGTATATATGCAYGTTTAAGTGCAGAGATAATGGAAAAGTCTGGCATGCTAATGTAATTGTTGACATGAATATATCCACATGCTGGATGCAAAGGAAAAGAAAGACGAAAAGCTGAGATTCCCACTTATTTTAAAGCACTGAAACCATGACAAAGAACCATGTTTCTGGCCGCTACAGATTTCTGAAAAAGCATAAGCAGAAACACACCTAAGCTGTCTTTGTTACAAAGAATAAACAAAGTTGCATTTCTCACAAACTCATGAGAAGGGTTATCACAGTTTAACCCACCATGCCTTCATATACCAGAATACTGTTTCAGCAGCAAGAATCTGACTAAAGCATTGTCTGTTCTGGAGATTGGTTCACTTCCCTCTTTGTCCAGGCTTGTGAAAAGAACATGGCATCTTAAATGCTACATGTAAACAATCTCAGCAAGATTGAGATTTAATTTTATTATCCAGCATCTTGCTTACCCCTCCCTCCTCAGTAACCTCAAATGCATTACAAATTGCTTTGTTTTGCCTCAAGGTTCAGAATACCAAAGTGACAGACAAGACACTGCTAACTATAATGTTCTAAAACTTCATTTCTGACACCAAAAAGGAGTCTTTTTCTTAGATTAAATGTTTATTCAACTAATGCCTACTCAATAGGCAGATTCCAAGTAATTACTTCTTGATATCAAAAACAGTCAACAAGAGTGATTGTGTTAAAGCTGTTTTATTTAGTAGACACTCTACCCTTGAGGAGCTCTAGCTGTAACTGCTGTCCAGAGTATGAACTACTAGCCACCCCTTAAAATGACTCCTCAACCAGTTTTCATTTTTCTAGTCATCCTCCCATTCACACTGTAAATAGGAGTATGCTGTGGGACACTAAGGCATCTTGCTAAGGTAAAAAAAAAAAAATTTACTGCTCTGTCCTCAGCAGAAAACCGAGTAATTTAACAGAAGGCAGACAGGTCAGTCAGGCACATCTGACCCTTGGTAAGGCTAGATAGACTTTCCAGTCACCTTCTTTTTCAAAAATGTTTTTCTACAGATTTATATAAATCTATTTRTTGATAGTGCTATCCAAATAAAGCAGTATTTTGTATTTTTATCAAGTGAAACAGAAAGCTTTCTTTATTATACAACATAGTAAGGATTCCTGAAACAGTCAACAGGAACAATCTCTATGCTTCAACAGCTTGCAGAATTCAAATTTTCTGAAGCCTAAATACAAGAACTCTGTGCATAAAAAAAAGCAGGTCTCAACACATGAAACAGCCATCAAACAATTGAGTTTCTGGCTCATTTTCAAAGTATCTGGCTACAAGATTGTAAATAGCAGAGGTTATAAAAGGGAAAACTTGATCTTCATAATTCTAGCTAAAATGTTACAGAAATGGGTGGCTGACAAAGGGAAGAGGAAGAAGTGGGAAAGAACATCAAATGGCYAAGAAAACTCAAATATGTTTCATTTGGGACATTACAAAGAATTTCTAGAATTCAGATTGCTTTCATCTTTTCAGACAGCTTGAATTTCTTCCCACCCATATTGCAAGAGACTTCCAAAACTGAACAAATATGGAAGCTCCTGGACACAGAATCAGCCAGTACCTGACAAACAACTGCAAACTCTACTCTTTACTATTKATGACATTACTCATGTTTCACCCAAAATAGTTCAGTCCCTTTGCAGTTCATCAAAACTAAGGCTTGAAACAGGGAGTAGGTAAGATACTCTAACTGCACATTAAGTAGTAACCAACWCCACGGTGGATGAGCTGAGGCAACCCTCCTATCCCCTGCAGAAATTCCCAAATGTGACAAAAAGCACTGAAAAACAGCTTGACTTGCTCAGAAACTTTCTGACAAACTCCTTAGCATGACCTCTGCTATGCAAAGTTTTGGTTTTTGTTGTATTCTTATATACCTACAGATAATCCTGTCAGCAAGTACTGSTATTTAATTAAACCGGAATGACTACTATGAAGGGAGTCATAYAAACATCTGTACCAGGCTATGCATTCAGGAAACATCCAAAAGAGGGGATGGACCTTTTTAGTTTAGTTATAATAGATGGTTTAATGTCAATATTTAATTGCATGCGCTTTTACTTWACAATTGCAACATGCCTGGTGATGCTGCTAACAATGTCACAGTTAAGTGACTTCTCTGTGGTCTCCATCAGCAGTAACATTCCAAGTAAACACAGAACTTCCATTCACAAGATAGGTCATCAGATATCCAAACCACCAGTGTGAAGAACCAATGTTAGCATCTATACAACAATCTCATTTGAAAAATCTCAGGGTGCAGTCTTACACTMAGTTAGGCTAAGCAGAACTGGTAACTGCAGTAAGCCCAGCTTCTGTCATGGGCAACTCCTAGCCCAACTCTGACATCAGCCATATCCTCATGTAGCAATCTGATTCAAGAAGGTAAACTAAAAGAAAATTAATCTCAYCAATATGTCCCCAATATATGGCCCAAGTATGAGCATGAGAATGAAGAGGATTCTGMACATGGTCAGAAGCAGAAAAGTAACAGTACTAACATACTTAGGTAATTATACAAGAACCTCTTTCTTAAAAAAGTCAGGATTATGAATGTTTTTCAGAAGCAAATGCCTGAGAGTGTGCAGAGGCCTAGCAAAAACTCTTCTGTACTGCGTCAGCACCAAAAAGTGGTGAAAATCCAAACTACTCTAAGGATGTTTAACTAAACAGAGAAATATCAGATACTCCCCAGCTAATATGCAGCAGAAATCTGTTTGGTTAGAGGGAAGGAACTCCCCATAMTGAGAGACAAAACTGAAGCTATATTATGTACAGTAAGTGACTCAGCTTCCAAGAAGATGATATATCCATTCCTTTTAAACAGCTGCAAAAAAGTAACAGYGATGCCTGGCTGACAAGGAAGCCAATGTATCTAGTGTCCAGCACTCTCACCAAGGTAGCATAAGATTTAATGACTAGAAACCTAAACAGAAGAAACATCACTTCAACTGAATACATGAACTCTCCTGTCTGTAGAATTTTGAAGGCATYACCCTTTGGCAGTTGAACCTACTAAGCTTTGTTGTTTTTATTCCCTCTTAATGTAAAAATTCATTTGGGTCACATCAGCTCACTAATTTTCCTTCCCTGAACATGGCAGCTCAGTCAAAGTACATCCTTTCAGTCATCCAAAGACCTTATAAGAATCCTTGCTTCTTCAGCAAGAGCAAGCCTACCAATTCCAATACACCTTAAATGCATAATACACTAAGTTTTCCACTATCTGCAGGACTTTTTACATAATTCAGGGTGAAAAAGCCTAACAACTTGCACAGTTCAGAAAAAAGTACTATAGAATAAATCTTYTCTCATTCCCCCCAGTCCTTCTCAAGAGTGGATTGAACAGAAGAAAATGAGTCCAAAGAAATCAAACAAAATTAACAAAATTAACAAAATAAATAAAATTAAGGACTGAGAACGAAGACTAACAGCCAGAAGTTCCTTCCCATCTCACCCACCAACATCAGTGGCCAAATTTTACTTGTTGGATTTTACTCATGCCAGTACCAAAAAGAGTCAG
Source organism: Malurus melanocephalus (assembly GCF_030028575.1). Lineage (NCBI taxonomy): Eukaryota > Metazoa > Chordata > Aves > Passeriformes > Maluridae > Malurus > Malurus melanocephalus. The sequence goes on from NW_026623955.1 coordinate 200,640, forward strand.
GATACCTCTGAAAGGCATGCAGAGGTAGTGGCAGGCAGCAAAACTTGGTAATAAAAGGCAATGTATGTGCTGATAAAAATCTTTAACATGACGAACAGATAAAGGAACAAAAAACAGATCCCCATGATGAGAGCAAGAAGGAATATTCCCCAGTGAATACYGTGCTCTGCCTACTCAAATACTCTCTGGATTAGCTGAAGTTATCAGTGAATTTATGTAAAGAGTTCTTTAGAAAGCACTGTAGTTCTCTTCCTTACTAAGAACACTACTTTTCATGTCCTCTCCTTAATTATTTCAGTTTCTCTCTTGCAGTAACAGTATCAGACTGACTCAAGAAAAGAAGAGGATAAAAACTAACCAGAAAAAAATCAATTTCTGAAATTGTAACAAAATAAGCTGTGCAGAATAAAGTTTGCTSAAGGGTAGACCTGGTCCACCACTAATTATTACACTAGTGGCTAGCTTATAATGACAACTACTAAAAAGAAAAGAAATAGCAGAACAGGAYGGTGGAGTTTCCAACACAATGCTCTAGGACCATTACTTGACTTTAGAAAGGCTTTAAGCACACATCTGCCAACTCATGACAAATCTAAGTTGTCATATGTGCTTTCTATGCAAGAGCATGTTTTAATCAGTGCTTCAATAAAGAAACAAGAGAGACCTTTGGAGGAAGAGACAACAGAGAGAGACCTATTAACAAGTTTCCCACATTAGCATCCTATTCTTTGTGAAACTTGACAACATAATCCGGTTTCAAGACTCGACAAACCTTAAGACACCTTTACAAATAATTAGTTGCTTCTGTTATGGCATTGCTAGCCCAAATTTTTGYTTATACAAAACACATCAGAATCTGCTAAGCCTGAACAAATCAAAACAGTAAAAAAGGATCACTTCTAGCAGTAACTGAGCTCTACATTCTCTCTGTACAGATTCAGAAATACAGAAAACTTCAGACTGAAAATAGTATGGTTGTTAAACACATCCATGAATACATGATATTTTTCAAGGAATTTTTTTCCAAATATGAATTAATAGAATAAAATTGCAGAGCACCTTCCAGAGTAACATTTTTCTAACCATGTKAAATTCTGTTTCCTGCCATTGGCAACAGCAGCACAGAAGCTAATTTCAAGAATCCTGAACTATACTGGAATTTTATTTCTTCCCCTCTGACTCCAGAAGTAAAGTACCATTTTTACTTCATTTTAAAAAATCACAAGAAACTGTTTTAACTTTCTGCAACCTTATYCCCTTTCCTCCAAAAGTCATATAGGCTAAATTGACAGCATTCCTTTTTTTTCTTTAAATTAAAATAATACTGTAACAATAGTCAAACCCACCAAATAGTTGCTTTGGTTAACAGCAGCTACTATATTGAGTTCATTAAATATTTTAGAGAAATTCTTCTCTGACCTAGGACTATGCACAATCTAGTTAAGAAATCAAGAAGTTATTCTATTGGATTTAATGTTACAAACTAGATAGTGACATTCAACAGCCCTTAATCTCCATTACTTTCACACTCAAATACTGTCAGAAGATATATAATTGTATAGACATGGTTCAGCATAAGTCAAACCAAAAGTGAAAAAGAAGTAAAATAAATTCACTGTTTGCTACGATATAAAGGTAGGACACAAAACACCATTGTCACTACAGCRGTCCTAACTATCCTTTCCTTCCACATCACCCACAAGCCTAATTATTATTTCAATTTTAAAACATAGGAAATGTTGAACCTCTTTATCACTTCTACCACTTATAGAAAAGCAGATCRGCTCTCAAGGCCTGCCTACAGAGGAGACTGCACAGCTATTTGACTCTGTCTCTTCCTTGATCCCACAAATTACTTGTAAGAGRCAGACACATTGAACTGCTTCCTGTTTCTTTACACTGCAAGAGATGCACAGAATCTAAAACAGGGATGGCTGGCAAACCTCACACAAAGCAAGCAATTCCCATTATTAATGCATTTTTTAAAAAGACTGAATGCTTATGAACTGGAGGCTATCTTTTGAACAGCAGCTTGAACTGCGGTGCGCTTATGGAGGAATTACAGAGCCGGTTTCACATTCYCCTCTTCCTCCTAACTCTAGCTATTGTTTTCACAACACTGTTTTCATCTTGTTTATGCATAAAACCTCTATTATTTGAAGTCTTGTGCACAACCTTCTACTTGTTTAGATAAGTACTCCTCAGAGTAACATAATCAGACACAACGTAGACTTCAGATGAGCCCAATGAATTCATCCACCAGCATAAGCAATCAGYAAAGAAAAGAGCAGGAAAGACATTATCTCAGAGAAAAGGAAAAGTGAAAGAAAAAAATCTCTTGCTGTAATGTGCCTCCTGGAAAAATGATAAAGAAACAGAAAACACGACAAGCTAGTAAATGGATAAACATCCCATATCAGGAGTCCATTTGATCCATCTATAAGCAGCAGTACCACAATTATGGAGTAACACTCATCGAGTGTAAATCCCACCTGTAATTAGCCATTGTTAATAACCTCCTTAGAGGCGTCACTTCAGTTCTTACTGACAACACCCAAAGTGAGGCATTTGTGAGCCTTAACAGCCTGTACTGTGCACTGGGGCTCTCTTGAGCTAGATGGAGCTGCTTTACTTTCCAAGATAAAGGACTGAACAGTACCTGGGGGAGTCAATGGACTACCTCAGCTAGGTCTGGATTCAAGTTTTGCAACAGCTGAAATAAAAAAAAAAAMCCAACCTTAATTACCTTTCAACATGCACACTGAAAAAAAACACCCTTTTAGTGCAAAGTCAGCTATAAACAATTTTTATCAAATGTTCCACAGAGAATCAAGCCTAATGTCAGACACTAGAAACCAGAGCCTGCAACTAGTACCATATCTAAAGTGAGGTCGTGTGCACAAGCTGGTATGCAGAGTACCCTTCGACCAGGATAAGATTTTCCTGTTGGGAACTAGAACAAATAGTACAGACATATTTTATTACTATACTAGGGAAAGAGAAAGAGAGCAGGAGAAGAAAGGACACAGAAAAACCCTGAGTAATGTCTGTGCTATATACACCTTTCGTACCTTTACAGAAGTTCTCTGAAGACAGTGATTTGAGTATAGACCCACTTCAAACAGAAGCAAAAGGAACAATTTCTTTGGCTTTATCCACTGAAGACAGAACTCTCTAAACAGCCTGCACTACACTCATTTTCAGTACAGTACTTCGCATCTCAAAACTTTCAAAGCGCATTACAGTTTCAGCAGTTTTTCAAGGTCATAAGGGCAATCACAAACACAAGTCCCTGCCCCCTCCAATTGCTAATCCACTCTTAAAATCCAGTCTAGCTGTACTCCAGAGACTTACGCAATGTCAAAACCCTCATTCACTTCTCTCCTAGAACCATGGTCAAAAACAACTTTATGTGGTACCATATATACATCTGCTATACACAAAGGCAGCTTTACACCTGTCAATATTTATCTGGAGGCAGTTTAATAAGTATGTAGAATACTCCMATACTATAAAGAAGATACTTTTAGCATTCCTTAAGAAGCTACCATGAGGAACACGGTTTTCTATATCTAGATCTGTTGCCTGAAATGTTGAGAGGAATATACTCTAAACTCTTCTGGAAGAAACTTTGAACAGTGGTAATTATTTTAAAAACAAACAAACAAAAATCTCCCACACAAACAATAAAACAAGAAATAACATTAGTGGAAAATAAAATAAAACCCCAGCAAGCCAAGCTACAAAGTGTGTTATTGTGTCTCCACAGTTTCACTGAAACACAACTGACAAATTTACACAAGGGTAAATATCTCACAAATAATCAGATCCTATGAGTTCTGTGGAAACAGTCACATCACGGAGAGACATCCAAAGTAGTGTCCCTTAAGGACAAGAGCAGCAGAAGCTCAGCTGCATTATCAAAACCATCATATCATATGGGATAGTTTGGGACAGATARTGCCCCCAACACATGAGAATGCTAACGAAACTCACAACACCCTATACCCAGAAAAATCCAACCACAAAACACAAAGCCACAGGAAGTCAGGCTTCATAACTTGCTGCTCAGACATCTAGCTCAGTTTTGATCAACTGAAGTAAAACCATGAAAGAACTACTTTCCAGAATTTATTGTAGTTTTAATACCAGGCATCTTCACACAAAATTTCAAAACTAGGGGCAATAATATGGGAACAGACATTCAGTTACCAGTCAAGATAAACGTGCAATCCTTAGTCAGAGAGCAACAGGACAATTTCTGCAGTCCTGGCAACACCTAGGAGGCAGCAGAAGGCAGAACCCACTCCACCCGCATAGCTCAATATCCTCTGCAGTGTTCTAAGGTGCCTTTTAGAGATCCAGCAGGTACAGCTGTACTGGCACCTCAGCTTGAATCAGGAGCATGATTATGAACCAAGTCTGTAACCTCACTTCCTGTATTTTAGTTCACATCTCATAGAAGTTTCTGAATGTGATCTGGACATCTCCAAGATTAACCTACATCAAAACTCTGGGAAAGCATGCAACACACTGCATCCACAGGACTAGACTACAATTAATCGAAAATAAACCCCATGAAGTACACACACCAGGTCTACCTAACTTACAGCTTCACTCTACACCTTCTTCAATTGCAGCATATCAYTTGCTAACATAAACATAATCAGTGTGGCAGATATTGTCCATTCTTTTATGAGAGCCTCAAGCAGCAGGAAGTAAACCCACACACTTAAGCTGCCAACATGCACCTCAAAAGCCCCAGAAAGGCACTGGGTGCTCCTTTTTCTGGAGTAATGATAGCAGCAGTATATCACCACTCGTCCACTTTTGTTTCTGCCCATTTACAGGTTAGGAGTTTCAAAAGCTAGTGGGATACTTCTAGGAAAGTTTTCTGAAAAAGGAAAAAAAAAAACCCACCCATGATCTTCATGCATTATCTACACTTACTGTTTTATAAAACTTTTCAAATAACATTGAAAACACAACCCAATCAATGGCTTCACTGGAGGTGGTGATAGGAAAGGAAGAGCAGCATGTGCTCAATAAAGATCTTTATTTYTTGCACATCAGCTTAACCAACAAAGCCACCCAAAACGGAGGACTCTTCTTCTGGAATAAGGTGACCAACATAATATTGTTTCCCTTGAATCAAAACATCAGTTCTTTACAAATAGTTCCACCACTGAGACGTTCACTCAGTTACCAATTTTTCTTTTTCTATAAAAAAATTTAAATAGAAGATTGTGAGTTTCCAACATATAATACCTGCCTTCAGCCGAACCAACAAGCTGGTGAGGATAGACCAAAGCAGTATTGCATGTCTAAATTACAATAAAGCGCTACCTCCTCTGCTCAACAAATCATTATCATATTACTTCATTACCTCCCTGATAAAAACAATTAATTCATATGCTAACAATGCAGAGCTATGTTTGCTCTATATTCACTAAAGGTCAAGTTCCTGCACTGGGGTGCAGACACAAAAGTAGGATTATTGAAGATGACATTTTCTGTTAACACACTAATCCCATGAAAACAGCAAAGAATGAACAACACTTTCCTCTGTGATGTAACTCGAAGTTTGTGATCATTGACATGTCATTACCATACACACTAAAGAGCCATCTTAAGCTCTCTAGTAGCYGAATCTGAAACATCCTTAAGATGTTTTTCTGCCCTRTTTCACATGAACTCTAGTGAAAATAGACTTAARCATCTAGCTGCACTATTTGTTTGAGAGAAAACTCAACGAAAAAAGTTATTTCCCATCAAAGATGAAGAGAACCTATGCCAGGAGATAGTAATGTAGTGACATCATAAAATGACACACTGAAGTTAATAAGAAACTAATGGTGCACAGGATAAAAAAAGAGTTGAGTTTTCATAGCAGAACAAAAGTATCTGGGCCTGAGTTGAACTTCCTTCAAAATCATAAGAAAGGCTGCTGTCTGCTGACATATGGCGTTTTCCCTTCTTTTATCATTCTCCACATTAAAACATCTTTGCGCTTCCTCTCCCAACAGCGAGTTTTTTAAGTGCCAGAAGACTTACACTCATTGGCAACCCTTATGTTTCAACATGCCAATAATGTCTTAAGAAACTGAGATGAGCTGAACTGCTCATCTCAAGAAACTRAGCTACCCCAGCTACCTCATCATGGTCATTTCTTACCATGTCATGAAGATTTTCAGACCAGTTTTCTTCYRGAGTGACACTCATTAATTCTTCAGAATTTTTATTTGACTTTATCACATGATACAAATACAATACTGTACAAGGTATAAGCAAATTAGAAGAAGTTTGAACAAAGATTCCCATACTAGACGTCTGTCTAAGGCTCAAAGACATCATACAAACAGCTAAAGAGTTTATAAAGTTGTCCGTTAAGTACAAGCAGTTCCAATGATCTTTTTGGAAACTGCATCCTTGTTCTTATATCAGGAATCATCTTTCAATTTCTATTTTCTGGGCTTCTCTAGTCAGATGTCATTCTATATGGGTGGCTTTTTTTTTTTTTTTTTTTTAATTAGGAAGCTGCAATTTCTGCTCCAGATTTTGACATTAAATTTCCTGAACATTTTATGTATACCTGGTATATTGGAAGTTGGGGCTAAACCAGACCTCTCTAAGTTGCATAAAACATTTATGCTGCATTCACACTGCTAACAGACAGTGAGGAGGATGAAATGACAATTCACATCCTGTACAGCTCTAAGCCAAATCTTGAAGACCATCAAGCATAAACTGAAGCACAAAATAAAAAAAAAAGTTATACATAGGGAAGGAACTAAGACAGCAAAAACTTTGATTACAACAGTTTTCCAAAGAAATCACCACTACTCCTGTCCAATTTACTGAGGAGGCCAATATTCAGATTGAGTCACTTGAACTACTGCTGCTAAAAGGCCCAAGATCTGAAGAATGCTTCTTGTTCACAGGGGAGTRAAGTGCAGCACTGAATTCAGAGAAATCAGTGGACAAGTGATAAGAAATAAAAAAACAAAAACCAAATAAAAGGCAGTGGACAGATTAAATCAATACTAGGGAAAGAAAAAAAAAGCAACTATGGACACAAAGATACGCATGGCCTGTTACAGTAATCACTCTCCACAATCCAAACATGGAAASTAGGGCTTGGATTCTTTCACCAAGGCTTTCCCATTGACTTGGAAGAAATTGGTYAGCTACCTATCTTCCAGTGCTGACTGGAAAAGAACAGCCATTTACCATTCCTGAGGTCTAGAGCAGTAGACCTATATGTTAGATTTAAGCATTCCAACTGGACTAATTATGCAAAGCACTATCAAATGATCAATTTTCATTCTTAGTGGGTTTTTCTTRTAAGAAGCAAAAAAAAACAAGACCAAACTAAACACAGAAACCACACTGACAAGCCAAGCCCATCTCCACCCCGCAGAACAATAGAGAAGCAAGGTGTGCTGAAGTTTGTTCCATTTAAGGACATTCAAATCTAGCTGAACATTGTTCTGTGMATCCCCATCCCTCGCCACAGTCAAAATAAGCCTTGCTCCAAAGAGTAAATAGTTCACAAACACAAATTTTTTAGAGTCACTAATAAGAGTARATTTTAGTGCCTTTCCCTTTTGTAATATGGAGGCAACACACTCATGTAAGAAATACTACTCCCCACTGGACCCAAGAGCAGCAGCTTTTGACAGTGAGCATGTGAAACAATTGTTCAACACACAGATTTCACAAGCTTTAATTTCAATTGTGATAGTAAACTTGCCCCAAGAAATAAAAACCTAAGTCAGAAGCACACATCAATGATAATCACAAGAAAAGTTTAAAAAAGGAATGCACACCAGAGACAAAAAGAGAACTGTCCAGGACAGCTATAAAACTACTCTTCTTTCTCTTGTTCCCTACCTCACTAACTGATCATCTCATGGCTACCACAATAGAAGAAAAATGGGTTCACATCACTGTCTATGCAGTCCTCTCCATATTACATTAATTACATTTCCCTCATCCCAATGTTGTGTGCCTCAATTAAATCACTACCTTATGAAATAGCCTCCCCTAAATATCTGCAGAACATCRGATGAGGGGCTATGCAAATTAATAGTACATACTATCCCAAACCTGCTGAACATGGGATACAAGCAATTACTCCTCATTTCCAGCTGATCCAAATGACTTCATTCTAAATGGATCTTCTCTTCAAAAATCTCTGACCCTCAAATGCTGATGCACTAACCCTCYCTCAAGCACAAATATATGTCCAGTACAGAAGATTTCATATCCTCTGGATGCATGCACTCAGTTAAGTGTTCAGGTACAGAAAATGCATATAATAAATACACATAGTAGATGTACCAGAGCCCCTGAGCACACACATACCTGGGGCTTGTCTACATCACATTAAATGCGTTTTGTTAGCTGCTGACCTGTCAACACCACTACAACTGCTAGTTTCAGCAGAAGTTTACCCTTAAAGTTAATGGTCAATTTATCCAGTAAAACAAACAGAACAAAATAAACAAAAAAAAAAAAAAATCACTTTACCAGAAACCCCTGGACTGTCCTGAAATCTCCTTTAATCCAGTAATATTTGTAACTAATAAATTGCCTCATCTTTATTCACTTTTTTCATTTTCACTATTTCATTTTCACACATTTCAAGTGTCATAACTACAAAATATTTCTCTCCATACTATGWGCAGCAAAGAATCCCCACAGCCTCCAACCTGCTCAGGACCCTGGAGCGGGTTCATCATCCCTCCCCCACACTATTTCAGCTTTTCACAGCCTCAGCCAAAAACGCCTGCCTCCTCTCTATATACACAGACTAACTAACTCAGCAATACGAAAACTCCAGTTTCCCTTTTGCACAAATACCATTCCCCTGATACACACGTGTATACATAGCCTAACATAATCTTCACCCTGTATACAAATTCATCCTTCCCCCTGTTTTCAACTGTACCCAAATACCCACCCAAGGCCACTCACTTTCTTATAGTCCACARAAACCCTTGAAAATTTACCTGCAAGAGAGCACTGATGACCTAATAGACAGAAATTTAGACGGCTGATATCTGTCACAAACCCATATGCCTAYGGTTCTACAGCTCTCCAGGGCATGCACAGATTTTTCTCCAAACAGCACTATCATGATCCTAACACGTGGCATTTGGTGCTCATTTTCCCATTTGTATTCCACGGACCAAACCATGAATATCTAACCTTTCCATTCCATTACATGAGAAACATCAACTCACAGTTCCTCTCAAGATCACAGCACACASACCACGTTGCTTGCTGCTCTAGCCCATCTCCACACACCAGACAGAGAACTCACCGAGCTAGTGACAACCGGGCATCTCACTCAGTTCCCAATGTGAGCAGTAGACAAACCAAAGCACAGCAGYAGGAACACGCATGACTTTCTGTCCACATACCAGCTCATATTACACACGAAGGTCTCGCACATTAAGTCTAACCACACCGGCCACAAAACAAAACAAGTTCAGAACCTTGTAGCAACCTGTTACCACTSTGCTTGTAACTTGTACACAGGGTTCCCTACCACCCAAAGCCTCCCTCCTCCACAGTCTTTAGATGCCTGCCAACTTACCACCTTACTTTTCACAACACAGGGGAAAGCCTGTTTATCTATCACTCCTAAATTCCCAGGCCTTCCTGTACCACTACTCCCAAACACATGTGGTTTCACCCCGACATCTGCRTACCCACGATATAAATACATCCCTCAACCTGCCGAAACACAAAACTAGACAGGTACAGATTTTTCCAGCTGCCTCCAACCCACCAAAATGACTATCTCCTTCCGAGGGGGGCATTACTATAAATTGTAGTAAAACTACATCCATTGGGTTCGCAGAGCCAGTAAGCTCCAAACTACGAGCAAGAACTACCTTCAACTCTTTTCTCCTAAAGGCTCCCAGGCACTGCCCATCTGCCTGTGACTTCATCCCCAGCTCGTCACAAGCACCCAGGCCTCACGGCAGCTTCTCCTCCCGACACCGGGGCCGTCTCCGCTGCTCGCCACCTTCCCCCACCCCCACAGCCCGTCGGCCCCCGCCCGACACTCCCCAGGCCCCGGCCAATGCACGTGCACGGGCCCGGCCCGCCGGCCGTCCCCCGGCCCGGCTCCCGCAGCAGCCGCCGCCACACGCCGGACACCTACGACGCCTTCCCCGGTGCCACCCACGCGGGGCCCGGCCTGCCGGTTCCTCCGCCCCACGGCCCTGCGGGGCCTGGGCCGTGTCAGCGCGGTCCCGGCCCTCTCCCCCGGCGAGAGGAAGGMGACGGCCGGGCCTCGCGGAGCCCCCTAGCTCCCCGGGAGCGCTCCCGYCGCAGGCCGTGCTCGCTGCCCTCCCGGCGTCGCAGCCCCCGGCCCAGTCCGGGCGCTAAGCCCCTTCCCCCCGCTCTGCCCCGGCCGCTCTCTCTACCTGTATGCCCCGCGTCCTCCGGCGCCCGGCGGCGCTGCGGGGCCCGGCGCGGGTGCGGGCGGTGCTGGCTCG